>NC_045427.1:481416164-481716164 GCF_902635505.1 Sarcophilus harrisii | reverse complement strand
CTCCCCATCTCCTTACAGCCTGGGACAGCCGGAATCTATTTGAGTTACTCTTTGGGGGAACCTCACCAAAGAATTCCCTTCCATTTCCAGCAGTCACCGGTCCTACCTGGGATAACTGCAGCCCATCAAAGCTTAACAAAGGAAACAGCCTGGGGTCAGGGTGGGTCATAAATACTCTCACTGCCAACACCACAGGGGATCCCCAAACAAAATTTATCTAGGCTACTTTTCTCAAGCACCCAGCTCAATTAGCCACCATAGGAGACACTGAAATGGAGAAAATTGCATTTCTGCCCACAAGAAACCGAAAGACCTAATGGGGGAGGGGAGGCCAAAATATATTCGTATGGGATGACTGGAGGAGAATTTGCAAACAGAACTATCTCTTCTATCTTACCTCCAGTGTAAAGTCAAATATCTGCTTCAAAAAGGGGCAGATTAAGCCCTGAGATGGTTGAATTTATCATTCAGGTTTTCCCTGCACTTTCTTATCCCCCAAATCTTTCTTTAGCTCTAACTTTAATCCCCAGAAGCAAATTTCAAATAGTAGCTCAATCACTCTGAGAATTAGCAGTAGCACCTGAACTATGAAAAGAAGGGATAAATAGGCATCAGGTAAAAGATTTCAAGTATTCCAGGCAACAGAGGTACAGGGTATAGAAGAAAAGCTTCCTCTTCTTTATCTGCAGTGTATAAACCCAACTAAAATTCTTCCTTCCCTGATGTTTGATGCGACCTAGAATGCACCTGATCTTGCTGCCTCTTCTACTTGCTGCATTTGTGATCTTCTGGCACTTGTGATCACTTCTGTTAGGGTTTTTCTTCTTAAGATAAAGTAGTTGGTCTAGATGGCCTGAGGTCCCTCCCAGCAATAGCTCTAAGGATCTATAAACTTCTCTGAATTCCAAGAGCAATTACTGTGAGGTAATCTATCTAGTACTTGTATGATCTCAGATATAATCTAGTCTAATTCTATTGTTTCCAATACAGGAAAACTGAGCCCTAAGGAAGTTAAGTGACTTTACTCAATGTCACACAGAGAGTAACTTCATAAGATCACAGATCCAGAGCTGGAGTAGATCTTAGATGTGAGTTCAAATTCAGACTTCAAAATTTACAGGTTGGGTAACCTATCAAAATCTCAATTTCTCCATCTGTAAAGTGAAGATAAATCATATCTATCACAGCTACCTCATAAGATTATGATGAAGAACAAAGAAAAAGGTATACAAGTTATTTTGTAAACTCTACGGCACCATATAAATGTCAACTATTATCATCACTATACAGCTACCTCACAAGGTTATGATGAACAAAGAAAAATGTATATAAATTAATTTGTAAACTTTACAATGCCATATAAATGTCAATTATTATCATCATCAAAATTGTATTCCAATTATAAGGTTAATCTGGTTATCCATCAAGTATCAATCACAAAAGGGGAAAACTTCATTCAAAATCTCATAGTTCGACTCTTTATAGACAAAATAAAAGAGAGGCTAGTACTTATACGGACTGCTTCTAAAGTGTTTCAAGATCCCAAATGAACACATTCCAAATACTGCTTCCGAAGGCACTTCCACTGGACAGGCCAAATCCAGCCTCCCCTCAGCAGGAAGCAAGATCCAATCCATTTCCTCTAATACCTTCTCAGAGAATTCAGAAAGTAGAAAATGTTTTTTAAAAATTACTTGGTTACCTCCAGTTCTGGGGAAACAGAAAGAGGGAGGAGGCTGGTAGGTACCTAGGTTAGAATGAGGCTGTGCAAATCAAGCCACTCAACCCCCTTAACTACCAGTTTAAAATAAAACTCCAAAGGCTATTTCCGACTGGAGTTAAACATTTCCCCATATCCACATTCCATGTCTCCTCTGCTTTCCCCACTATTCCTCTCCAGCTCGGCTCAGCTCAGCTCAGCTCAGCTCCATGGGGTTATTAGAATACAGCATGGGCCTCTCAGTTGGTTCATTAGCAGTACCAGCTGACATAGGGAGGCCCCTGAGCATAGGCAGGAAATTCTCCTCACCCACAGCCTGGAATTTCAGACAGTCTTCACTCTCGGTTGCTTCCTGAGCTGTGGCACGTGAGCTCATTGCTGTGATCCTGGATGGTCTCTGGGCAAACACGTCATTCCCCATTGGTAGAGAGCACAAGGAAGACAGGGCACCCCTCACTGCCATAGCAAGCCAGAGAGCCAAATGTGGGTTCAGTGGGCTTAAATTCAGCAGTGATGGATTTGGGCCCTTGCTCTGTCATTCATTAACTGCTCTTCCTCTCTCACCTGGGGAAAGGAATGCTTTCCCTGTCTCCTTCAAAGGCTGCTGTGAGGGTACAGTGAGATAATAGATATGAAAACATTATGAAATTACCATAAAATTCTGTGTTCTATTATTTTTATTGTTGTTAGTCTTATCCATCTCTTCATGGCTCCATTTGGGGTTTTTTTTGGCAAAAATACTGAAGCAGTTTGCTATTTCCCTTCTCCAGTGAATTTTGCAGATGAAGAAATTGGGTTATTAAATAACTTTAACCAGCGTCACACAATTACAAAGTATCTGAGGTCGAGTTTGAACTCAGGTCTTCTCAACTCCAAGCCTGATGCTCTATCCATTGTATCACCTACTACCCTGTTCTGTTCCTTGTAGCACAATAATAACATCACCACCATTTATATTTACATAATGCTTTGAAGATTTCATCCAACTGACCAGAGCTTCTTGCCCCTTGTCTATCAAAAAGCAGCACTTCCTAACTTCCTTACTGCATATGTCCCCAACCTCACCATCTCAGTTTAGTCAATTCTCTCTCTCGTCCTCCCACAAGTGCCTAATACAAACACAAAACACAATTCGTTTTACTTTGTTTTTTACTTTTCCTGTGATTTCCCTCGTATTGGGAGCTCCTGAAGAGGAATTTTTCCCTTCCAATGGATCTACTATGCAACTTACAAACTTAAGAGTTGCCTTAAAGACTTGTCTAAGGTCACACAGCCAGTATGTGTCCGAACCTTACTCTGCAGCTGTCTATTCACTATACCACCTGCTTCTCAAGGAACACAATGTAGATAGTCCAAATATCCTTATGGGTTTTATTTAGAACCTGTAACTACATACTGAATGAAAAAATCCAGCCACTGACCACCCCTACCCTCACCATTTCTTTATCCACCTTTCAGAGAAAGGACAAGTTCACTAGCTTGCAATTAAAGCCAGTTCAGTTGCTTTTAAATATTGAGGGAGTCCCATAATGTTAGATTTTAGAAAGTCAGTAGGAAGGGGCAGAAGCAGGAGCTGCGGGTAAGATTAAATAGGAGAAGGATAACCTGGCCCTGGATAGACAAGATTGTCACTGAGAAGGCTGAATTTTGAGCCATGGGCCTGGGTGATCCACATTCCATTTAATAATTCTTGCTTTCTCCAAATCCGCATCTTACTGTACTTTGGTCAAAACCTGGACTCTGCCTTTCCCTGAAGGAGGAAGGCAAGGCTAGGTATTTTGACCCAAATACTCCAGAAAAGATATTAAAATTGAATCAACATCCCAGAGTTGATAGATGTTAGAGTTCATCTAGTTTCACCTCCCACCTAACAGAAAATCCTCCCTGACAAATCTGTCATCCAGAATCTGCTCAAATACTTTCAATGACAGGGAGCTCACTCCTTTACAAACCAGTCCATTTTGTGGTTGTGTTGCTCTGAATATTAAAATGGTCTTAGGATAATAAGATCAAGAGCTAGAAGAGCCTTAAAGATCATCTAGACAGAAACTCTTAATTTACAGGTGTGGAAACTGAGACTCAGATTGTGACTTGCTTAAAATTGCATGAGAAGTAAGTGGTAAAATTGAGATTTCCAACCCATGTCTTCTAACTCTAAATGCCATGCTCTTTCCTGACTCCTTGTAACTTTCACTCATCATTCCTGGGGCCACAGAGAACATATTCTTTCTTTCCTATGATAGCCGTTCAACATAGGAAGTCTTTGACTTCCAGATTTGATTCTCAATGCATCACACATACAATCATGCTTCAGTTATAGCCAAGTTATTGTTTATGACATTTATGACAAACAACATTCAAATGAATTAACTCATATTGCCCAGCCAATTCTGAGGAAATATGTCTCAACTTCTAATAGCTAGAAAACCAACAACTTGATTTTCAGTGCCCACACAGTTGATGGCACAGTATGTCATTACTCGACTGATAAATGGTCAAAGAATATTAACAGGGAGTTTTCAGAAGAAATCAAATCTACCTAAAGTTATATGAAAAAATGCTCCAAATCACTATTGATTAGAGAAATGCAAATTAAAACTCTGATGTACCACCTCACATCTCTTAGACTGGCTAAGATGACAGGAAAGGTAAATAATAAATGCTGGAAGGGATGTGGGAAAACTGGGACACCAATGCATTGTTGGTGAAATTGTGAAATGATCCAGCCATTCTGGAGAACAATTTGGAACTATGCCCAAAGGCTATAACACTGTGTGTACTCTTTGATCCGGCAACCATTACTAAGTCTGTATCCCAAGGAACTCATAAAAGAGGGAAAAGAATCTACATATGCAAAAATGTTTGTAGCAGCTCTTTTTGTGGTAGCAAAGAATTGGAAATTGAATAGATACCCCTCAATTGAGGAATGGCTGAATAAATTATATATTTATGAAAGTAATGAAATATTATTGTTCTATAAAAAAGGATGAATAAGCTGATTTTAAAAAGCCTGGAAAGATTTACATAAACTGATGCTGAACAAAACTAGTAGAACCAGGAAAACAATGTATATGGTAGCATCAAGATTGTGTAATAATCAACTCAGAAAGACTTGGTTCACAGCAGTTCACTGATTCAAGGCAATTCCAATAAACTTTGGATAGAAAAACCATCTGCAGCCAGAAAGAGAACTATGAAGACCGAATGTAAACCAATACATGATATGTTCATTTTTTTCCTTTTTCTTCTGTTTTTTTTTTCTCTTGTGGTTTTTCTTTTGTTCTGATTTTTCTCTCCCAACATGATTCATTAAGAAATGTGTATTTAAAAATTATATACACATATAACCAGAAGAAAGAAAACAAAAAAAATTCAGTTTTTAAAATAAATAAATGCTTATTCTTGTCCTCTTTCATATAGGCAATAGAGAAGTTAATCATGAGAAACAGGAGGCAGCCAAATAAATATTCAATTCAATTAAAAAACATCTATTATAGGCATGAGTTTACAAAGAAAAAAAATGACAGTACTCAACCTCAAGGAACTTACATTCAATTGGGGTGGATCCAATTCAATCGTATATTTAATTTAATACAAGATAGGAACTGATGGGAAAAAAAGAGAAATCCTTCAAATTTAAGAGATTTTAGCAAATTTTAGCAGAGGGCATAATGGGAGTGAGAGCAAAGATAAAGATTCTCCTGGATCTCTTTCTTCAAAAGTCATTCATGTGGCCCTAAGACTACCCAAAAGAAGTCCTCCCAATTCCCCTACTTCCAGAGGACACATTTCTCGCCATTCTGACTCAAAGAAAAAATTGGGCTTAAATAAGAAGAAAAGATATATCACATATCAATTATATTAGTGAAAACTTTCTGTCCCTGGTTACTCTATTGCCCTGTTAAATGGAGGAAAATACTTCAGAAAGCTTTATCTTCTAGGCTGAATGAGTCTATCATCTGTATTTCACTAATTTTTTTTTTTTTTATATGCTCAACATGGTGCTTGTGCCCATTTTTGTAAAAGTTGGACATCAGATCTTTCATGAGCAATATAAACCCTATTATAAAGTTATTTCTATTAGAAAGTCAGACCAAACTTAAGTCATTTTTATAGAATCATATCCAGGAATGTGACCAGCCAGAAGCTCAAAAAGCTCTCTATTTGAAAACAATTTTATTTTGCTATAGTTTATTTCCAAGCAAATAAATTCTAGTTCTATTAAGTAGTCCTAAGCTTTGGTTTCTAGACTATCTCCCAATCTTGGTAACCCAGGTCTTATACTGCCATAGGCACTATATCTCCAGAAGTCACTTCATCCCACCAAAATTCCCAAATGTTCATTACCCCAAGTCCAATGACGCTGAGCACCACCTTCTCCCTGTCCTCCCCTTTTTTATATATTAGCATCCTCTGGTTCCCAGACTCCATTGTACCTTGTTTCTTCTTACAGCAAAACTGCCACCTACTTATCTCCTTTCCAAACTTTCCCCAAGTCCTCCAGCCAAAAGTATTTTCTCCTTCTTCAATCTTTCCTGGAAAACTTTGTCTAAATCTTTATCTCCCCTTTACAATCCAATCCTAATCTTACTCTGCTTTGTATTTTACATATTCTCTCTCTTGCCAGGGACCAGAAACCATATCCTGGAGGACTCAATTCTTTCAGCTCCAGAATGTCTACCCTCAAGTTTCTGCTGTCATAATAAGTGCATGCCTCTTGTGGCACATTATATTGAGGGCAGCTCTAGCTATACTTTAATTTATTCCCTAGCCTCCTATTGCTCAGTAGTCACTTCATTGTGCACACTCTTTGTACTACTCTTTCCAATTCTGAGATCATAATGAAATCAACACTGCCATGGCTCTTAGAAAGGATGTGTAAGTCTACTCTGCTAGGGCTCCATCAACCATCTCTATAACTTTCCAAACCAAGATAGCTCCCCACTTTCCTATGTGTTGTCTCCCTCTATTAGAATGTATGCTCCTTGTAGGCAGGGACTATTTTTGCTTTTGCTTTTGTATTTCAACACTTAGAACAAATTGCGGACTAAAACAGAAGATTTTATTCATAATAATGATTACTTTTTGGGAGAGGGGATCCATTGCCTGATTTCTTTCTGGATCTACGCATGTGCTTGTTTTGTTTTGTTTTGTTTTAAATAGTAACACTATTGCAAATTCCAAACCTCAGTTGAATACTGAGCAACCATGGAGCAGATGTGAATAATTTCTACAGTTTTCCCAGGGAGCCAGGGGATATTTTATCAGGAACTAACTTTGCTCAAGAAGTAAAAGAGGAAATGTTTATGAAGAGTCATTTTGTTGGTCTTTATGAGCACAATTATCTCCTCTTCTTTCCTCAATTATCATTATATTAAAATGGCCATTAGCTGGTAAAGGAGTGATTTATTGAAATTAATGGATTCTCATTATCCTAATGACTATAACTAAGGGGGTCTAAGAAAGGGGTGGTTTTTGCTATGAACTTTGGGAAGGATATAGGTAGGAGATCTCAACTTTCTGAGAATTTCTCTGGATTTCAACCTAACCTGAAAACAGCAGGGCTTCCTAAGCATAACATTCAGAATCATGGGGGACACTAGAAAATCAACAAATTCCATGCATTGTATCAGAGAATTAGCCAATCTATTTCATTACAGGAACTAGAATTGGAAAGAAGCCCCTTATTTGGTGAGTTAGGAAACTGGAGCCCAGAAAAGTGGAAAGACATGGCTGGCCAGAGGATTATCAAATAACGGCCAGGTTTTCTGACTCCAAAATCATTTAATAAGAAACTTAATTTTTTTCCTCATTCCAGGCTTCCTTAGTACCTGATCTCTTCTTCAATATGATTCCCCCATATCAAGCAAGAGCTGTTGAATTGGAACAGGAACTCGAGACCATCTCAAATCCATCAAACATGAAATCAACTTCTTGAGGTCAGTAATTTTCTTCTAATATGCTCACTCAGGTTCCTTGTTCCTAATTATAACTTTACCCCCCAAATCCCATTGTGACAAATAAGAGGCAGCAAGATGTATCAGAAAGAATACTGGATCTGGAGTAGGGACCTGGGTTCAAAATCTAGCTCTACAAAACGAAAACCTCAAAACCCAATACATCACTCACGTTACATTGCCAGCAATGAGAAAGTATGAGAATGCCAGGCACAATATTTTTTATCAGGGGCTTATTATGCCCTGAAACCATTATGATATTGAAAAAGATTGGCACCAGCCAACTGAGCTCCAACAATATTATTTAATGATTTAATGTTCAGGCCAACATATTTCATAATGTTCAGGCTTTCCCTATATAGCTACGAAATAGATAAAATTTGGAACACAAGATTTTGCAAAGGTGAATGTCGAAAAGTACCTTAGCATGTATTTGGAAAAATAAAATATTTACTAGAATCAAAGAAACAGATAAGTTAGCATAAGGTTAAAATAGTGAAATAGTGAACCTTACTTGAAATAGTGAAGACCAGATTAACATGAGGGACAATAAGGCAAATGGTACTCACTCGTGTACTGTTACCAAAGGAAAGCAAAATACTATGAAATAAATCAGAAAAGTCAATACCATAATGAGTACAAATGAATGTTGAAAGTGGGGCAAGTGGGGCAAACAGATTGAAATGGCAGGGAATAGATTGATGATATGGATGTTAATTTATAATATAGCAACATTACATCATAACAAAACTTACATCTTGCCAATTTGGGGCAAGCATCTCATGTTGCTTTTCATCAAAAATATCTTCAGCTCCAAGAGTTACAACAACATTCTGCAATAACATGCAGGGTAATTATAATAGCTTCACTCTTAAACCCATATTAAATGAAATCAGATGAAAAATTAAGGAGTTCTGTAAATCTGGAGAGAAAAGCTAAAGAACCTGACACCATTGAAAGTCAAGACTTACCACAAACTCCAAAAGTTCTTTTTGGATAATGAAGCAGGATAACAAACAAACAAACAAAAAAAAAGCTGCCAATATCTAAATGATTTTGAAAAAGAGATAGATATACTTAGATTGGAATTTCTAAAAGCTCTTTTAGGGTTTGATGACATGAGTCCAATTAATAGACTAATTATACCAAAATAATATTTCAAAAAGTCTAGTATTTGCTAAAATTATTATAAAGAAATACCTTCCAGGAAAATATTTGACAGGAAGCACAAAAATATTTCCTATAGCACATACTGTGTTCATTGACATGGTAAAGATGATAAAAGGAAAGGTGAAGTTATCTAGAAATATTCCTCAAAACAAATTATAGAAGCATTGGATTTAGAAGAAAAATCAAGTTATTATTACCCTTAGTTCAATAGGGTGTTGCAATTTAAAGACAGAAAACTTAAGCTCAAATCTCTCCAGAAAGACATTAGAAGATTACATCATTCTCTAGACAGCTCATAGAATAAAAAATTAAACACTATATCCTTCTGATAAAGGAAACAAAAAAATATGCAAAAAGGAAACTGGAAAACAACAACTGAAAACAAAAGTAAATATGTTAAGGAATAAATGCAGTACAAAGAGTAAAATAAGCAAGTCAGCATCAAAAATTATATCATAGAAGAATGAGAATCAAAGAAATTAGGGGAAAAAAGAGGGACCTCCTGAACAAAGAGAACAGAAAATTTTTGCTCTTCTATATCATAAAAAAAAAAAAGTCCAACATACATAATAACAATTTGGATCAAATGCAAAGAAGGAATCTTACAAATCTTTTTATATATTAAATTTAAGAGAAGTAATATCAAGGGAGGTGACTAAACTGCTACTTCTCCAAAAAACTGAAAAGCATTGAGTCTGGAGAAGATCCATAATTGTTGGCTCAAAACACTGCAAAGTAGTCCATAAATTACTAGCCAAAGCACTTCAACAACTTTCTCTCTGTGGTAAGCCTGATCCCATCTTTCTTTTCTTTTTTTTATTTTTTTATTTAATAGCCTTTTATTTACAGGTTATATGCATGGATAACTTTACAGCGTTAATAATTGCCAAACCTCTTGTTCCAATTTTTCACCTCTTACTCCCCACCCCCTCCCCTAGATGGCAGGATGACCAGTAGATGTTAAATACATTAAAATATAAATTAGATACACAATAAGTATACATGACCAAAACATTATTTTGCTGTATAAAAAGAATCAGACTCTGAAATATTGTACAATTAGCTTGTGAAGGAAATCAAAAATGCAGGTGGGCATAAATATAGGGATTGGGAATTCAATGTAATGGTTTTTAGTTATCTCCCAAAGTTCTTTCTCTGGGCATAGTTGGTTCAGTTCATTACTGCTCCATTGGAAATGATTTGGTTGATCTCGTTGCTGAGGATGGCCAGGTCCATCAGAACTGGTCATCATATAGTTATTGTTGTTGAAGTATATAATGATCTCCTGGTCCTGCTCATTTCACTCAGCATCAGTTCGTGTAAGTCTCTCCAGGCCTTTCTGAAATCATCCTGTTGGTCATTTCTTACAGAACAGTAATATTCCATAATATTCATATACCACAATTTATTCAGCCATTCTCCAACTGATGGGCATCCATTCAGTTTCCAGTTTCTAGCCACTACAAAAAGGGCTGCCACAAACATTCGTGCACATACAGGTCCCTTTCCCTTCTTTATAATCTCTTTGGGATATAAGCCCAGTAGTAACACTGCTGGATCAAAGGGTATGCACAGTTTGATAACTTTTTGAGCATAGTTCCAAACTACTCTCCAAAATGGTTGATCCCATCTTTCTTACTGGAGGCATCACATTTATTAGTAAAAAATGAGAGCAACCAAGTAATCTCTCCAAATATAGGCCAATTATGTTTTTATATAATTCACACAAAACATTCACAACTTGTATTGCTCAAAAAAAAATCTATAAACACTTACAATAAAACGGCATATTGGCCAAGGAGCAAAAGAGGAATGCCAAAAAGTCCTAGGGGTGTAAAGTGCATGTCATTATCATTTGGTGATTATTGAAGAAACCTCTTGAAAATGACATAACATTTATGCCAATTTTATTATTATTGCAAATCTTTAACTCAGTTCCACACCCATGGATTAGTCAAGAATTGAAAAGAGATAAAACAGAGCCAAGCATAATGAAAACATTAGATTATTCAAAATGCATACCAAAAACTGTTTTTTATTTAAAACTTGCCACCATCACAATAATGTTGAAAATAGCTAATATAAAACTTGGGTTCTTCCAGGGAAACAGTTAATCTAATCATGGTTCTGCATAGTCTTAAATCCATAATAATCAATTCTGAATACAACTGGGTATGGCTTTCAGGTCAAAGAAATCATCTTATTAATCAAAAGATATCTATGGATAATATCAGGCTCTCTAGCCACAAAGAAAATCACATATTTTCAGTCTTTCTAGTCTTCTACTTCTCTGCCATCCACTCCTTTACTATGTGATCCAGTGACAATGACCTCTTTGCAGTTCCTCAGCTTCTTGCATTTTCTCTGACTTTGTCTGATACCTGGAATGCTCACCTTCCTCACCTGCACTTCCTTGCTTTCCTGGCTTCCTTCAAGTCCCAAATAAAATCCTACCCTCCATGGGAAGTCTTTACAGTCTATCTGAATCCTTATATTTTCCCTCCATTGATCAATTTCAATATATTTTGGGTAAAATAAGTTCGTTAATATGGTTATTTACATGGTCTCTCCACAATTAGACCATAAGCTTCTTGAGAGCAGAGTTGTCTTTTGCCCTTGTGTCTCCAATGCACATGTCTGGCACATAGTAGGTACTTAATAAATTCTTACTGGCTGACTGACATTAAAATAGCTACTTCATCTCATGGAAACTTTCTCCAATAAAATCAAAATATAATAATATAAGATCAATATACATAACATAATTATAAGTGACATATAACATCAACAATATCCAAATATCCAAAAATATCAAATAAATATCATTTATACTTTATCAGTAGTACAAAATACCTGTGTGCCAAGAAAGAGTGGAAACTGAAAGCCTTAAGCTCGAATCCAGAAGTCAGCCTAAATCAATGAATGCATGTGACACTTGTAAATACCTTGGTCTTTTCCAAGAAGATACATCAAGTTTAAGGCTATAAAGGAGAAAGTTGAAACTGTGTGTGTATAAGGGACTACCTAGGGTATCCAAAATCAAAACTTAATGGGAAGAACACTTGCAGAGCCACAAAAATTGGCTGATTTTCACATGTACAAGCATGATAAAATTGTTAACAATGGATCTAGAAAGTATTCAAACAAAACCACATTAACAAAAAATAGGTAGGTCTCATTCTCCCAGGGCAGTTATATAAAGATTCACATATTCTCATCCAAAAAGAAGAAAATTGATACTGCAAATGTTCTATTAAAAACACATTATAAACAGGTTTAAAATGTTTAAACCATTTTTGGGATAAATAGACCACATGTAAAAGCTGACAGAACAGTTTAAGTGGCACAGCAGACAGAATGCTGAACTTGGAGTCAGGAAAACTCATCTTTCTGAACTCAGATCTAGCCTCAGACACTTATTGTGTGATCCTGAGCAAGTCATACAACTCTGCCTCAGGAAATAGCAAACCAACCCAGTATTTTTGCCAAGAAAACCCAAAACAGGGTCATAAAAGTTCAACCAAACAATAACAAAGACTGACAACAGGTACATGCCACTAAATGTAATAAATGTAACTGAAAGTGATTTATCTCCATTTAGAACCTCTTGGATAGCTAAGATTCAATGATGGGACTAAAAGGCCCTCTATAGAGAGCATCCCCATTAATTGAGCTAGCAAGATACAGACAAGAAATGCTGAATAAATGGCTTCATCATGTTGATCTGTCTACAGAAACAAAGGGGTAGGTCTTAGTGCCACCAGACATTACAAAAAGTTTAGAATTGTGAAGGAGGACAGACTTATTGATCAATGCAGATGTCACTCTGCAGTCATATCTGCAGGGATGAAAAGTGCAACATGGTACTGCAGGCCATAAAAATTTGTCATCTACCAGATACCTCAAAAGGCATGACCAGGAAGTTAGAATCATCTACCTTTATCTATATAGCCTTCAAAAGCCAACAGACAACAATTTTCCATTCAACAAATGCAAAGTCCTTTTTGCATCCTTGCCAAATTATCCTTGCCAAATTAACAAATTATATTAAAACAGGAGTATTTTCATGTAGAACTACTGCTCACAACTGGCTGGCCATAATACTGATCCATAAAAATTTAATAACGTAGCCATCACTATACTCAATATTCATCTCCAAAATACTTAGAATGAACTTAGAGATCTAGCTGAAGAAATTAAAACTATGTGAGAATAGGTATATGTCACTCCCATCAGCCTGCCTGCTACTAGGGTTCCCCTAAAAATTATTCTGGGAGAGTCTACAGAGGAGAATACATTCCATAATATGGTTTTTAATGACATTCAAGAAGAGGCATTATCAGGGCAGCTAGGTAGTTCAATGAATAAAGTACAGGTCGTGGAGTCAGAAAGATCTGAATTCAAATCCTAGTCTTAGACATTTACTAGTTTTGTGATCCTGGACAAATCATTTAATCCCAAATGTGGAAAACAAAGAAGGAAGAGGAGGAAAGAAGGAGGAAAGGAGGAGAAGGAAGAAGAGGAGGAGAAAAAGGAGGAGGAGGAGAAAAAGAGGAGAAGAAGGAAGAGAGGAAGGAGAGGGGGGAAAAGAAAAAGGAGGGGGAACAAAAGGTTTAGCAATTGTCAATGCTATAAAATTACACATACATATAACTTGTAAATAAAAAGCTATGAAAAAAAAGAAGAAGAAGAATATTGGCATGAAAAAAAAGAAAAGAAAAAGGAGGGGAGGAGCAAGAGGAGATGAGGTGGAGAAAGAGGAAGAAGAGGGAAAGAGGAGAGAAGGAAGAAAAGAGGAGGAGGGAGAGGAAGATGAGGAGGAGGAGGAAAAGGAGAAGAAGAAGAAAAAAGGAGGAGGAAGAAGAGGAGGAGGGGGGAAATGGCAAAAAAGTCATTACCACTTGCTCTCACTGCCTAAGGACTTGAACTTTTTCATCTAGCTTGCAGGTGAAACTTTCCATATGTTCTCTCCCCCATTACAATATTAGCCCTTTGAGAGCAGGCACTGTCTTACTTTAAGTCTTTAGCAGAGTACTTTGCATATACTAAACAATTATTAAGTGCTTTATTCATTCATTTATTTTTTTAGATTGCAAAAAGCAGTAATTTTATGGATCTGAGAAAGTCTGAGTACATCAAATAAATAGCCAGATAGTCACCTGTCCTTGGACCATTTATATGACCCTATCAAGAAAGATAAGAACACAACAATAAACAGCTCAGATTTATATAGCACTTTTAGGTTTGCAAAGTATTTTATATTCATTATCTCATATAATCCTTTCAATAACCTTGTAAAGTAGGTGCTATTATGGCACCCATTTTACGGATGATGAATTTGAGGCAAGGAGCAGTTAAATGACTTGCTACAGTCAAGCCTTTGGAGGCAGAACTTAAAGCCAAGTCTTCCTGACTCTAACTCTGATGCTTTGGATATCTGGCCAGGATCCCACTCACTACTTTTATGACCTCTTCCCTTCTCTGCAGCTCAGTTTCTTCATCTATAAAACGAATGTGTTACAGGTATAAATGCGATTTGTTGTATGAGTACGTACAAACACGAGGAACTGTGGTTCAGTCTCTTAGTTTCCATTTGGCAAAAAACCCTATGATTCTTAAATGCCTGTACATGACACACAGGCGAAAGAATCACATTCATGTACCTACCCCCATAATCAAACTCACTCAAACATCCACATGTTCACATTCCCACCAACACAAGGATCATACACTCATGAATCCCAGTCACCACATAAGGAACATTCACTGACACCCATGTCCCCTCGCACACAGCAGGCCATCTATTCCTTGTACCCCCATTTATACACATATACTCACCCACACACTCCCTCCCTCTGGAGACAGATCAGGCCCAGTCTTGCAGACCTAGATCCCAGGACTAGTTCCCATCCCAAAGCCCCAGCAAGCCTGGGCAGGAAGGGGATTCGGATGAACCTGCTACTGCATCAGGGCTTAGGTGAAAGATGTCATTATCTATTCAGCCAGCCCTCCCCCCACCCCCAATGTACATCTCTCTGGAAGCTAAAGACATTCCCCCCAACACAACCACACCCTGCTTGCTGGCCAGAGTTCAGGAGGATTGTAAGAAGAAACAGATCTTTAGCATTTCTCCCTCTTCCAGGCAAGATGGGAGGTAGCTGACATATGCTCCACCCACAACCTAGACTTTGCAAACTTGTCTCCTCTCCACTCAATCTTCATCTCCCTTGCTTCTGAAGGTTAATGTTCTTAGAAGACTATATTCTCCTCCAGCTGACTCCAAGTGCCTTGGAGTAGATAGGGAGGCAAAAAAATTGCACCAAGTATTCAGGGAAATTATCCCTAAACCCTAGGATTTGGACAAGTCAAAGAAATTTCTTGCTTCGAACTCTCTAGAATATGTTCATTTTCAATAATTATTAATGACTACTGACTGCTATTAAGGAAAAGAAGGTCTTGCCTTCCAAGAGTGTCAGTGCTCTTCATGAATTCTCATTATATGGATTTTCCCCTTTTCCTCATAGTAGAAAGTGGGAAACTGAAGCTCAAAGATATTTCCCACCTATTATACTATTCTAGACTTTCCCTCATGTTTTCAGGAATCTCATCATCTTGCAAGATCACAAAAATTCTAAGCTCTTTTCCCCTGAAGCAGCTCACCTTCTCTGATTGGAAATGGTGGAAAGTAAATAATATAGAACTCCTCCCAGTTCTTCCATTTAAGAAGGAAGCCCAGGGCAGCAATTTTGTTATTTTCCAACTGGCTGGACTCTTCTGATTTTGTGACTTCCCACTTGGCTATAAGCCCTCTGACCTTATCATTCTCATTTTAAGTACCCTTTACATATGTGGTTTTCCTTTATTAGACTGTAAATTATCTTTCACCTTTCTTTGTAATTCCAGTTCTTAGCACAGTGCCCAGTATGTATAAGCATAAGAATCTTAAGTGGTTCAGTCTCTTAATTCCCATCTGGCTTAAAACCCTAAGATTTTTACAGCAGTACAGATTCATGTACTACCTCCATAATCAAACTCATGCTCTTAATCATTGATTATTCAAAAATCCACATGTTCACACTCACACCAATACAGAGAACATTTATCTGCAAAGGCACCTGCAAGGGAACACTGAGCTCAATAGTTATTGACTGACTGACAAAGAGGGCAAATGAAGTCCATGAAGTCACACGGTGAGTCAGTGGTGGCTCAAGGGATCAAATCCAGGCATCTAGCTAGTTAACTTAATGTCTGTCCTTGTCATAATAATTCCCAGGAGAAACATTGTTCTACTGAGGGGTTCTTAATGGGGTTTAAATGTTTTTATATAACTATTTCAATATAATTTCAATATAATTTATAATCCTATGTATATTATTTTATGCATTTAAAATATTATTCTGAGAAGGGGTCCATCGCCTCTATCAGACTGCAAAGACAAAAAGTAAAACAATTCTTGCTCTCAACAGGCATAGGTTCTATTGAAGGGAACAATGTGTACCTATATGGATATATTTTTTAAAAGACAGTAAAGCTCACCTTTTATAGCACTTGAAAAAAATGCTTTCCTCATAACCACCCTGCAAAATTAGCCATGTCTAAGCATTACCAAGCATTTTACAGATGAAGAAATTGAACTAGATAGATGAAACAGCTAGTAAGAGGTAGAACTAAAACTCAAATCCATATGATCTAACCCCCAATATTATTTTCATAGTATCACTCTGTTCCTTTTAAATTAAGCTAAGAACTGAGCTCTATGAGATTCTTCATGTCTTTTTTAAATTGTGAAGAAAAGCTCTATTCAGCTGTCCCAAGGGCAGAGGTACAAACCTATGGGGGGAAGGGAGATTTCCTTGATAGGATTGAGTTGTGGCGCTTCTACTTACCACCTGTGCAACCTTGGCACTGGACTTTATTTGCTGGATCTCTGTCCTCATCTTAAAAAATGAGCAGAATGGTAAATGTGGAAATATGTATAGAAGAATTGTACATGTTTAACAATGATGGATTACTTGCTACCTAGGGGAGAGGGGTAGGAGGAAGGAAGGGCAAAAAAATTGGAACACAGGGTTTTTCAAGGGGGAATACTGAAAACTATCTTTGCATGTATTTTGAAAATTAAAAGTTATTATTAATAATAAAAAATAGGAAAAATAAGCAGACAATCTCTAAAAATCTCTAAGGTTTTAACCATTTGTAAAACATATCTGTGGCATCTAACACAGTACTCTAATATACATGAATATAATGGATATATCTGAAGGAATCAATTCCCTCCTCAAACAAGCTAAGAAACACATCTGCTCAAAAGGCCTAAGGAAATCTGCCTTGCAGAGGATTATCTAAATGAAAAAATCTCATTCAAGTCCAGCCATTCTGCTTTTCTTGCTGTTCTCCATAGCTAATATTCTGTCTGTCTTGATACCTTGGTGAGGGTTTTGCCCTATGTGTGGAATTCTATTCCTCTTTACCTCCACCTCTTACCATCCCTAATTCTCTTCAAGGCCCAGCACAAATGCTACCTTCTCCACAAGGCTTTTCTGGATTCCTCTCTTACCCCAACTCCTTGTAATTAATTTACTTAGTTTATATTTATTGAAATGATAATAACAATAACAGTTAATAACTACCAGCATTTGAAACTAAAGTTTTACCTGTTATATACTGTATTTAACATATACTTTAATATATTTAACATGTGTTGGTCTACCTGCCATCTGGGGAAAGGGGTGGAGGGAAGAAGGGGAAAAGTTGGAACAGAAAATTTTGCTGAAAAATTACCCATGCATATGTCTTGTAAATAAAAAGCTATATATATATATAAAAGAAATGATAATTGAGCCTATGGAAACTAATTTCAAATCATTAATATATAATATATTTTCCAACTAAAAAAAAAAGTTTCACATGTTAACTATTCACATCTTCCTTGTGAGGAAGGGACTGTTGTTATCTATGTTAGCACAAGCACCAGGAGAGTTTAAGTTTCTTGGTTTTGTCTTTTTATCTCCAGCACCTAGTATGTGCCTGTCTGGTCCATGACGAGTACTTCCTAAATACAATAATTTGAACTGAATTGGGAGTAATGTAGAAAGAGGATTCTGGGGAATTCAGTGAGGCAACGCCCAGAGTTCCCCTGGTGATGAGCTGATCTCCTACACACTAACAAATGTCAGATCTATAGTCTTGCTTTAAGATGGACGTTCATTTATATTTTTCTCCACCTTGGTAAATAGACTCCTACATGATTTCAAAGTTGTTTACAAAAATGATCTTTTTATTTGTTTTCTTTTGCTCTCACTGAAGAGTGGCAAATATTTTATGCAAGGACATTTATTGTTTCAGAGAATCAAAATGCCAGACCCACACCCCACCCCCAGTTCTGCCACCATGCCTATAAAAACCTGGGTGAGATGATTTTCCTAGGCCTCAAACCTCCTTCTACTGTTAAGGAAAAGAAGCCAGTGGCTATAGAGATACAATTACTGATCTTGAATACTTAAGTAAATTTTATATACAGCTCTTAATCTTTGTGGCTAGAAGTTGCAGAAAAACAGATTATTATTAGGATTGTCCACAAGCAAATGGGCTGGCTGCCTAAACAGGTAATGAGCTCCCCATCTTCAAAAGCTGAAAGATTACTTAAGATGGAGGTTGAGATATGGAATGAATTAATAATAATAATAACTAATAATAGATAATGCCTAAAATTCCTTCCAACTCTGAGGTTATGCGACTCAGTGCAAACTTTATCTTATCCAGATTGACAATGATTGAAATGCACCTTCATACCACCTCAATAAAATCTGGCTGCCCCTCTCTTCCAAAAATATTACATATACAGCTTGATATATAAACATATCATGGTGAGTGGAGACTAGAGAGATGGTCTCCTTTGTAGAGATTATGATTCTGCAGTCCCCACTTCAGGGTTCCTTCCTATCTTCCCTTCTTCCCTTTTAGGAAAGGGAATGAAAGGCAATGAAAGGTATACAGGGGTCCTCAAACTTTTTAAATAGGGGCCAGTTCACTGTCCCTCAGACTGTTGGAGGGCTGGACTATAATAAAAACAAAAACTTTGTTTTGTGGGCCTTTAAATAAAGAAACTTCATATCCCTGAGTGAGGGGGATAAACGTCTTCAGCTGCCACATCTGGCCCATGGGCTAAAGTTTGAGGACCCCTGGGAGAATGTGATCAGAATTTAAGGACTACCATTCCAGCTACCTCACCCTCCTACCAATCTCAAATCCTGTTCACTACATCAGACATGAAATCAGTAGACCTTGGTTCTATAATCATCTCTTAAAAATGAGGGGAGTTGTTTTAGATGGCCCAGATAGAATAATTGTAGGTCTAATATTCTAGGATTAGAATTTTTGTATCACCAATCTCCATCCCCCAAAAGAACAATGCAGGAACATTTAGGATTTAACATCAAGACTTTCTACATCAGGGGTAGCTTACAAAGACCTCCCTACAGCAGCTCCTCACTGCACGCACTTCAGAGAGAATGTGGCTGCTGCTCACTCTTCTATCACAATTTTAGGAATAGAACGGGAGTGGTGAGGGAAATCTAAAGATGAAAGAGTCCAACAATGACCACCTCTCCAGCTCCCTCAACTACAGTCTGCCCTCTGCCAGAGACTGATTCCAAGAGGGAAACTTCTCACTTGCCAACTTTAATTGTCCCACCAGCCTTCCTGGGTCCAAAAAGACCACTTAGCAGATATGTGAATGTGGCAATGAAGAAATTAAACACGATGCCTGATGGCTCCACAGCATTTACTCAGCATTGCCTCTATGGACTTCAAGGGGATATTCTAGGATTTAAAATTGTTCTTTCCCCATGATTTTTTGCTGCAGAGGAACCACCAAGTGGTAAAATGAAGGTTCTGTTCTCTCTTTCCCCTTCTGGCTTTCATCATGTCCCACATTCCGATATAAATGCCTCTTGATTTCCTTCTTCATCTTCTGTCCCTCCCCTAATCCTTTCCTGAAATGGTTACAGGCTCCAGCACCCCTGATCTCTGGACCAAAGGAAGAATGATGAAGGGAAGAGGAGGATTCTAATCAAAAGGTGGGAGAATTTGGGAAGAGAATTTGCCTTTGAATCAAGTACAGAAATGTTTGAAAGTCCTGCGGAGGGGGAGCTAGGTCTTAGTTAATGAGGAAGCCAGTATCCTTCAGCTGGCCTGAATCTACATTGGATTAACTAGTTTTACTATACTATAAGGTAGCAAGGACAAAGATATGAGATATGGGTGGACTCAAGAGAACTAGGCTCCATCACAACAGTGGCTAAGTTCCTAGATCTCTCTGAGCCTTAGTTTTCCCATCTACAAAATGTCTAGAAGTACTAGATGTCTGAGTTAGCCTTCTGATTCTGCCATTTATCAGTCAGTCAACAGGCACTTATCAAACATCTATAATATTATTCTATATGCAGAGGCAATGACTGGAAAGAGCATTAGAATGGGACTCTCAAAGACATTGGTTTGAATGATGACTCCATTAAATGGGGGGGAGGGCAAAGTAAACATGCAGAATCTCTGTTTCCTCATCTGTAAAGCAATAATATGTATACTCCAGACTTCATTAGGATATTTTTAGGATCAAATGACATAAGCAATCTAAAGCATTTTAGTAATAGTGATATATACATTTTATGTCCTGAAATCCCTTCTACATCTAATATTTTATGAACTTAGGTACTGTCTGTATCTGACATTTCACAACCTAAGTCACTTCCCACTCTGACATTCCATATTCTAAGGTCTCTTCCACCACTGACATTCAATAATGAAGATAGTGATTTATTACTATTAATAACTGGGATTTAATTTTTATATGTTAAACATGTTACAATATATGTTAAATCTAATATATAGAAACATTTATACAGTTCTCTTGCTACACAAGAAAAATCAGATCAAAAAAAGAAAGTAAATGAGTAAGAAAACAAAATGCAAGCAAACAGCAAAGAGTGAGAATATTATGTTGTGATCCACATTCAGTTCCCATAGTTCAACCACTGGGATTTTAAAGAATCCCCTTTCTAGTAGTAACAAGGTCCCAGAGCTAGTCAATGTATTTTCTGAAAATCCCAGAGAATTTCTCAATGCAATTGGTTATTCTATCCAGACTGGAAACTACTATATTGGAGAAAATAGGAAGAATCAGAATTCTCTTCCGCTTCCTCCACCATTGAAGCACCTAATAAATGCCACATTGCCAATCTGACCTAAAGAAATGATCAAATGGAATAAGATCCTTATTCCCTTAAACTCAGTCAGCCGGCATTTTCAGTCCTACTCATGACTGACTCAAATGAGTGTTGTTAATACCCTCTTTTCTCTTCATAGCAGCCAGCTCTGGCCACTTGTCATCAGACCATTTGTCCATTTACTCACATCCCAAGTAGTACTCCTAACAAATCTAGTAAATGCTTTCTCTGGAAGGAACCACACATATCACTACAATCCCCAAGGGATTCTTTCCCAAGTGAAGGGCGCCAAAGGGAAAACTGGGAAAACAAGGACAGAATTCAGATAATGGGGTTCCCAGATTTGCAGTTCCAATCCAGTAGCTTCTGTACCCCCGTCTGTCTACCCAGCTTCAAAGCTGGGTGTTTCAACACTATAGCTGGATAAATCACAGTCTCTAAAAATCAAAAAATAGAGAATTCTAATCCAAGGCATTTGTTAGCAGGGAGACACAAGGCTCTATTTGCTACATCTTCCAAATCAAGTCTTATAATTTTAGGATTAGTCCACACTGAGACTTTCCCAAAGTCTGTGTGATAATCTACTATTATCAACTAAGTCTATGTCCAAAAAGCATTTTGTTATTATAATATTTTATGTTAATCTGAGTTATATTTATTATTAATTCCATATGAAAATGTCAGAAATTACATTAGACTCTCTTAGAACATGAAATCATAAGATCTTAGTGATGAGAGAAATATGGACAGATCATTTCATTTCTTTTTCCCATTTATTAGGCTTTCATTAAAAATCAATACAGATGAAGGAGAATCTATTGAATAACATCCCTCAAATTTAAAAATTATTTCCCATTTTCCAAAGCATTTTCACTTATACTATCTTTTTCAATCTTCAAAAGAGTCCTGTGATTAGAAATTTATTTCCATTTCAGAGATGAGAGAAATGAGGCTCTGAGAACTGAAATGATTTTTCTCATCATCCAATCAGTTAATGACAAAGTTAACATTAGAACTCAGGGCTCTGAATTCTTTTCTGATGCAGTATGCTTTCTACCACTGCAAGCTCCCTCATAAAAATAGACTTATATTTGTCTTTCAGGAGACCCTCCTCAGTGTTGAACTGACTGGCTAGTCTCCTGATATATAACAGGTACCTAATAAATATTTATCTGCTTACTGGATTGACTTACTAACTCAATGACCCCGATTTAGACAGCATGGTATAAAGCAAAGAGGGTTGAATCCGGCTTCAGAAAAGTGGCAAAGTATGATAGACAAAGTGCTGAAGCTGGGTTCAAATCCTGCCACAGGCACATCTTCTCTGTATGACTTTGGGCAAATACTTTAACTTCCCCAGACCTTTTTTTCCCCTATGTAAAAGAAGGGAATAGTTGGATTCTAAGGATCCTTCTAGCTACACTTCTATGATGTTTTGACCTTCCCCCTCCTCCCTCACAGTAGTCACTAAAAATGAAGTGCTATCTTCCCTGGAAAAACCCTATATATACAGAACTTATAAGTTTAAGTCACTTCCTTCAACCTGCACTATCCCCTTTCCATTAGCTTCTTTCCTTATGTTGATCTCAGCACCCTCATACCACTGCCACCCCCTGAAACCTTAATTAAATGCTCAGAAACAAAGGCCTATCTCTATCTGTTCTCTTTTTTGACTGCAGCACCAGGGACTTAGCCAAATACCACCCAGAAAAACCATCCCATAGGACAAAATCATGCAGACAAATCTTGGACAGACAAACCAGCCCATATATTCTAGGAAACCTGGCTTAGTCCTGTTAGCATCCTCATTCCCCTCCATTTTTTCAACCAGAAAACTGTCACAGTAGTTAAGTCAAACCTTCCAAAGTAGGACAAAGATAGGTCAAAGCAAGAAGGAGAAAGAATGAGGGAACTGTCTCACCCATTCCTGATGAGCTCAGAGAAGTAATTTTGCTACCTTCTGGGTCTCAGAGAGCAGCATAAAGGCCATAATGTCTACCACAAGGGACTTAGCAGTCGTACTCTGAACAGTTCATCCACTGGTTGCCACCAGCTAAGTCATGTTAACATTCCGGAACTCAATGGATCAGCAGCTGAATAACCTAAATTTGTGTGCTTTGTACCATGAAAGAGATTGGATACCTACTGTGCATCCTTCACTATAAGAGATCATAGACCTACTGTGTGCCGTTTACTGTGAGAGATTAGATACCTACTGTGTGCCCTTCATCATAAGAGAGAGTGGATACCTACTGTGTACCTTTTACTGTGAGAGATTGAATATCTATTGTGTGCCCTTCAATGTGAGAGAAATTACTTACTGTATTTCCTTCACTGAGAGATTGGATACTTACTGTGTGCCCTTTATTGTGAGAGAGATTAGATACCTACTGTGTGCCCTTTACTGTAAGAGATTAGATGCCTACTGTGTGCCCTTTACTGTGAGAGAGATTAGATGCCTACTGTGTGCCCTTCACTATAAGAGAGATTGTATACTATTGTGTGCCCTCTGCTGTTAAAGACCCCTAATCTCTTGTCTTCCAGGAGCAGATAATCTATTTAAGGGCCAAGAAAGTAGTACGGAGGACACAATACCAAATACAAAGACAGAATATAACACAACTCACCTCTCTGGCCCTCAGTTTCCCCATCTGCAAAATGGGATGGGAGCCTAGAGGAGAAAAGAATCCCTTGGAGCTGGAGAAGTCAGAAGGGTTCACCACCTAAGATTTGAGCCTTAAAGAAGGAGTAAGCTTTGGCTAGGGAAAGATATCCTAACAATAAGGGGTCCTAAATATGATCAAAAACATGGACAACAGGAGACATGCAGTGCTCTGAGACTAACCCCAATTTATATGTATAGATATTATTTGCTGACTCTCCTTCATTAGACTGAGAGCTCCTTAAGACCAAGGATGGTTTGTGTCCCCATCACTTAGCACAGTGCCTGGCACATGGAAGACCCTTAATAAATGCTAGTTGAGTGACTGACATTGGAGCTACCAGGGCTAAGGGGCCTCTAGTTGTGGCTAGCAGAAGGGATTCCCTGGAGATGCTTATCCAGACCACACTCACTTACTCAGGAAGGGGCCTGGCCATTAGCAGGAGCCCTTTCTATGAAGATTGAATGTTTCCCTATAGTACAGGGATAAACTTTAGAACTTGAAGGAAGCTTAAATAGAACCTAATCCAATCCCTGAATTCTCAGATGAGGAAACCGAGACTGGGAGGGAGAAAGCAGTTAGCCCAAATAGTGGTCCATATATAGCAAATGCACAGCTGAGACTTGCCTAGGTTTTCTGGTGCCAAATTCAGTGCTCTTTCCACCAAATCATGATCCTCCCCAAGTCAAACAGTTTTGCCAAACAGTGGCAAGAAATTAGGACGAGCCTCAGAGAAACTGGGCTTCAAGCAAGGCAGAAACCTGCTTGGTATGGAAAATATGACTGTGTCCCATCACCAATTCCAATTTTCTTTAGTTTCTGCTTCTCCTAAACATCAGCTATGCTAGGGAAGTCAGAGCTTGCACACTGTGGGCCGATTTAAAAACAAAAGGACTGTATCTGCAAAGCTAGCATAAGGCATGTAGGTTTCATTCAGCAAGTATTATAGTACATTAAATTCTACTGTGGGAAAGGAGGAAAAGACCCACTCAACTGGAACTTTTATCTAAATCAGATGATTCTTAATTTTTTGTCATGGATCCCTTTGGAAGTCTAGTGAAGACTACAGACCGCTTCTCAGAAAAAATGGTTTCTCTCCCACATTAATAGAAGGAACTGCTAAATTTCAATTAAAGGTTAGTGGAAATGAAGGTGTGACTTTTTCCCCCCCATCCATTCATGGATCCCCTGAAATTTATCCATGGACACCTTTAGGATCTGTTAAAGAAAAGATTCTAGATTAAGAAACCCTGAGCTAAACTCTAGTCTGCTCGTAGTATAAGCTCATAGTATAAAATCATAGTCTACTCTCCATTCCCTGCCTGCACCCCATAATCCTCCAAATTCTATTCAGCTCACCAATATAGGAATCTCTAAAAAGAATAAAGTGGAAAAGAGTCTAGGTTGGATTGATGCTGAAACATATTTCCCTCTATGGCTACAGAATACATCACATGCTACCTAACATTATTGCTATATGGTGTTTTCTTAGTTATTTCTTTGTTGTTACAAAAGTGGATTCTGTGAGGATGCTAATAATAAGAACAATAATATTAGCTGACTTTTGATAATGTTTTAAGATTTTTGAAACACTTCATACATACAATGTATCATTTGAGCATCATAACAATGCTGTGAGGTGCATGTTATAGATCTTAATCCCATTTTACAGATGAAAAAATGAGATCCAGAAAGATTATATGACTTATTCATAGGTACATAGCTATTAAGGGTCATAGGGGCGATTTGAATCAAATCTTTTTGATCATAAGTCCAATAGTCTAATACAGAGACAATTACATTTTTAAAAGCCATTGAGAAAACATAAAAATTAAATTAGATTAAAAGTCTGTGTTGAGGTCTTGCCAGGGAAGCAGCTAAAAGAGACAGCCAGCTATTATGAGGGTTCCCAGAGCAAATCTTTGATTTTCCCTTCTGGATCCCATACGGTGGGGTGAGATAAGAGACACATAGTCATGGCAATAAGACATAACTCACCTTTATATATACCTCCTGACCAGTTACAAGCAGCAAAAGTGACCTCATTTCTTATCCCTGACCCAGAATCCCTGAGATCTGAAAGGCAGCCCTCACAACCAGATATCATCAAATATAACTCATTTTCCTAATGGGGCAAAAAGCTAGAGCTTCTCCTTGGCCTCAGGAGGAGAGTATATACTGATGATACATTTGGGGTGTGGGAGAAACAAATTGAGGATTAAATCCCATCTCTACCACCTTTAGTTTTGTGACCTTGAGCAAATCATTTTACCACTCTGATCAATTTGCTAATCTGTAAAATGAGAGGATTGTATTACATATTCTGGAAGGTCCTTTCTAACTCTGAATCTTTTGATCTTGCTTCCTCCCAGGTCAAAAATGTTCCAGGTCTCTGAAGGCCTTTTTAAAAATAGGATTGGATTTCTTCCAGCAGAGAACTGGGCCCCAGTGTGGATTTTCCTCAAATAAATACCTGTTGACTCCTTTAAGAGTAGATTTTGATGGGTGGTTCTGCCCCAAGACAGGAAAATGGAAAAGAAGCCCAATCCAAGTCCCATCCAGCCACAACTCTCCTTGTAATTTACAATGAATGAACTGTTCTAATAGCTACCATCTAGTAGATAAACTAAAATTTAAGAAAGGAAAATGTTAAGTGATATAGAAGGGGAAAATGGATTTAGAATCACAGGACCTAGATTTGAATCTAGATTCTATCCCATAGGAAGAAAAGAGCTTGGGGAAGTTATAACTTCATCAAGGTCCCAAATCTTTCCATCAGTTAAAAACAAAACAAAACAAAACAAAAACAAACAAACAAAAAAATAAAAACACTTGGAGAATCAAAGAAATAACATGGTAAATAAAAAGTGCCAGGCAAATATCAAAGCACTAGGTAAATACTAGCTACCGTTATTTAAATGAAAATGTTGAATTGGATAATCCCCAGAATTCTTTCCCAACAACCATAATCCCAATTCTTGACTTCTGGATATTATTTTTGAGGACTTTCCCTAAAGAATAGGGCTACCTCAAAGTTCCCCAATCATTGGGCTCTCTGCCCTGGGCACTTTGAAAGAAACCTACTTAATAGAGTTACTCAGGTTACAAAAGGGATGACCTGAATTCCAGCAGTCTTTGGCTGATGGGAACCATTTGCCCCAAGGGGAGAAGTGATCTAGAAAAGTCACCCAGAATTGTCATTCCCCAGTGGTGAACTCATATCTGACCAGAGTTATAAGCTCTCCAGGAGATGGTGACAGGGAACAACCTGGCTGAAAAAGACAGTTTCATATACTACTATAAACCCACGTTACCCATAACACTCATCCTTTATCCAAAAGGGCAGATTATAAAGAAGTTCAATCTCCCACCCATTCTGTAACACATTAGTCAAGGACGCAGTTTTTAGCCCTTTGTTCCCTCTCTCCATCAACAAACTAAACACTAAGATTTCAATTTGGGATAATCTCACCCAGTGAAAGCCCTAAGCACTAAGGACCATAGAAATGGCTAGCGTAAACTCTGTTCAACAGGCAATCTGGTGCTAAAATCTGACCCTTTGTTCTCTGAGCACCTAGGCTTGGCTAAAAGATGGGATGGAGGCTGGGTAGGAGCTCCCAGTGCCATGCTGCCCAGCAGTCTGATTGAGCAGTGAAGAGAGTTAGGGTTGTGCAATGCACCACGGTGCCTGCCTAAACTCTCCTCCATCCCTGAACCCGAAGGATGTTAATCTCTAGCCTTCTGGGTTTGGGGGAGGGGGGAGGGGAGTGGATGGAAGCAGCACTGCAGTGGTGAGTGGGAATGACACCCAGGTGTTCCCTTCCTGCCATTCCTGCAGAGGAACCTAGAGCTTAAGGACTGGCATAAGGGCAGCTATCTTGCCTTCACACTAAAAAGAAACATGCCAAGAGACCTATAGGGAATCCATAGCTTTTGGAAGCCTATTGATAAGCCTAAACACAAAGTGCTGGAAATATGCAATAGCCAAGGTGGTTACAGCCAAGTTGCCATTAACCCTTCAAACGCCAAGACATTTAGCCTGCCGATCCTATCTGTGAGGGGCAGCAAGGGAAATGGGGAAAGGATATAGAAATTAAGGAATAGAAAGAGGGACTCACTAGGGGAGGCTGGAAAGTTTGAAAGTCATGCAAGGAAAGAACAAGGTATGAAGTGATATGAGCTAATTAAATCTGAGCCCTGGACAATGAAGAATAACTTCTTATCCTCTCCCCTCCCAGTTCTTGGCACTTTTATTTTTTAAAATCAATGAAGAATTCTCCCTGAAAATTCACCAGTCAACAAGGAATCTTCCCACTCAGCAGGCTGAGCTCCCTCCTTTTCCTCCCCTCCCCCTTTCACATACTCTTGGGAGGAAGGGGGGTGGGGAATCAGCTCACCTAGTCAGTATAGGGTGATGCATGAATCACCCACCCTCTGGAACTACTCCCAAATCTAATACCTATTTGCCAGGGTCACCAGCTTAGTGCTGCCAGGAGCCCCTCTACATGAGAAAGTCCTCCTCCCACCCCACCCCGTTTCTCTCCGCAATCCACGCTGTCACAGCAGCACCAGTAATCTTGTTATTAGGAAGCTACTTTATAATAGCGAAGAGGGCCTTCTAGGACACACTATGCCCAGGCCTGGGGTGTGGGGGGTGGTTGAGGGAAGCGTGTTAGGGAAAACTAAGGAAGCACAGAAATACATTTGACAGCAACAGCACATGGCCCAACCCTGGTCGGAACTGCGGGGCAGAATCGGACTTCATAACAATGGGGCCAGGTGTGAACACTGGAAGCATGAGAGAGAGATGTCCCTACAGCCCATTTCCCAAATCATTGCAGCTTGAAAAGAGTAGGTATTTTAAAATGAATTAAAGTGAGCAAGAGACCAGGTAAGAAACTGAGGAAGAATCAGAGGAAAGGGATGGAAAGAGGAAGGAAAAGAGCTGCGTGGGGAGGGGAATAGATAAGGATGGGAGGAGATGAGAAGGGAGGAGGACTAGATGGGGGAGGGGGGAAATGGGGTAAAAGGGAGAGGAGGAGAGAGAAGAAAAGGGAGGAGGCGAAAAAGGAAGGGAGGAGGATAGGGAAGAAAAGATATGGGAGTGGAAGAGGGGAAGGTCGGGGAGTAAAGAGAACGGGGGAAACGAGGGGAGGAGAAAAAGGAGGGAAGACCCTCCATACTCACAGTAGGTCTTTCTGGTCAGTTCTTCTACTACTTCAGGCTTTAACTTGCTGTTGGATTTCCCCATCCTCTGCGGCCACGTCCCCCGCCGGGCCCGAACCGACTAGGGCATAAACCCCGGAGCGGCTCCGGGCCCAGCCGGCTCTCCCCAGTCCCGCCGCGGGGTTTCGTCCCAGGCGGCCCTGCACCGGCTCGGGAACAGGGGATCCGCAGGCAGAGGCAGGGACAGGGGCAGGGGCAGGGGCGGGGGGCTTTAGGGGTCTTTGTCTCCCGCTCTCTCGGTCCTGGATCAAGGTTCTAGCTTGCAAAGCACTGCGCGCCCTGAGCTCCTGGAGGGACTCAGAGAGAGGCCGGGGATAGAGATCTGGAAAGCCTTTTACATCCCCAGCCCGCTGGGAGCTGGCTCTGCAGGCCCGGGGGCGGTAGCCTCAGTCTCTCTCCTCCTACGGTTCCCAAATCCTGCCGCCCGCCCGCGGGGTTTGCTCAGTGCTGGCTCCGGGAGGAGGCCCGGAGGCGCGGGGGCGCGGGGGCGCGGGGCTGCGGGGCTGCGGGGCTGCGGGGCTGCGGAGCCGCTCTCTGCCTTCTCCTTCTCCTCCTCCTTATTCTCCTCCTCTTCTTCCTCCTCCTCCTTCTCCTCCTCCAAGGGAGCTCTGTTGCTGTGGTTGTCCCTGGTTACTGGACTCCCTAGCACATGCTCCTTACCGCGGGCCCTCTCTACCCCTCTCACTCTTTCTTCCTCCCTCCCCGCCTTTACCAGCTAGCCAAGGCTCTGCTGCCGCCTAGAAGGAGGTGTTAACCCTAAGCCGTCAGTCAGCGCGGCTGCTCCGTGCTGGCAGGGCGGGTCCTCTCCCCTTCTCCCTCCCCACTAACTTGTCCCACTTCTCCCCTCCTCCTCCTCCTCACCCACTCGCCCCTTTTATTCCCTCCCCTTATTCCTACCATCCACTAGATTCCTTCTCCTTTCCCCCTTTCCACCGTCTCCTCTGTCATTCCCTGCTCCTTCCCCTTTTCAGTCTCCTCCTTTTACTTTTACTTTTCTTTCCCTGTGGCGTAATGACTAGTCAGGATTTGGAATCTGGAAGACTGGGTTCAAATCCCATCTTAGACACACTAACTGTATGACCCTGGTCAAGATCCTGGTCAAGACCCTGCCTACTTTACCTCTCTATTTCCTGTAAATTTGGGGTGGGGAGATCTCTTAAACTCTATGGTCTCTAAGGTTAATAAAATCTCTCCAAGCTTGAAACCTATAATCCTTTGATCGCTCCTTTTTCTTCCCTTTCCCCTTCTTTCCTTCCTCTTCCTGCTCTAATCAAAAGTACAACCTCCCGCCTTTTTCCGGGCAATCTAGATTAAAAATCTTCATAAATGATAGGCACATCACATCTTCAGTTTCCTCTATACAGTGGGAATAATACTTTCATCTGTTTCACCACCTTAAAGTTTGTAAGAAGGTAAAATTGTCATTCCTTCCTTCTCTGCTCTTCTCTTCCAATTTCTCTTCCAATAATCCAATTTTCTTCCCATCTCTCCACACTCCCGAGGAAGTATTGAGGAAAGTCAATTTCAAAGATAATTCTATGTCACTTTGCCCCATCTCTAGATAAATGTTCTTTCCTGAATTAGTTGAGTGCTGCTGGAAAAGAAAGAAATCTGGAATCCCAGAAGAGACTGAGGAGCTGCTACCCCACCTCCAAATTCAGTCCAGAGGCAATCATCCTCCATTCTTTCTGTCAGTTTTGATATCTACTCCACATACACACACACACACACACACACACATTTCCTTAAACTGAAGCCTGACTTTTCCTTCATTCCATCTTTAGTTGGTATATCCCACCTATTGAGAGGCTTCCTAAATAGAATTCACCATTGGGAGAAGTTTATGGTTAACTGAGAAGGTAGCAAATAACTGGAGAATATTTAAAAAACATCATATCAATGAATCTAAATAATCAATAATTCATAGTTTAGAGGTAGAAGGGATTTTAGAGGTATTCTTGCTTCACTCTTTATATATGAGAGCATTTATAGAATGCTTTAAACAGGCACCTGCCCTGGGCCTGGAGTCATCTTCCCCCAGTTCAAAACTATCAGATTCTTACTGAGGCAAACAGGATTAAGTTAGTTGAGAGTAGGTCCATGTCTGATCAAAAAAGAAGCCCCTAATTGGGGGGTATATACTTTATAGGCAATCTGGCTGCATAAAGTATGTTTGGCCCAGAGACCCAAGCAATCCATAGAATGGAAACGGCATTGGATTTGGAGTCATTGCTATGATCTGCCACTTACACCCTGTATAATCTTGAATAAATTACTGATCTCTCTGGATTCCCTTTATTTCTTCAACTGTGAAAATGATGGGTTTGGCCTTGAAATTTTATGAGATGTCTTCTAGCTCCAAATCTGATCCTATGACTTGGCTGAATCTCAGCCCTGTGGGTGACGAGTTCTGTGAGTATGTTTAAGTTGCTTTCCCTTTAGGACTTTGGTTTCCTCATCCTTAAAAATCAGCTTACTACTTAAACTACCTACTTAGCAGGTATGTAGGGAAGATCAGGCAAAATAATTTATAGAACACTTCAAAGAGTCATATCAATATAAGCTAATACAATGTTAGGTAAAAGATGCTTTAAAATCCCTCTGGAGAGATATTCTCTTGGGTCAAATTTAAGAAAATACAAACATCTCTAGCAGCCATCCATATATACAAACATGATTATGAAGGTGATAAAGTGGGAAAACACAGAGAGGAATATCAGTCTCAGGGATATATCAACTCCCTCTGGGAATGCAGTGACTGGAAAGATGCCAAGTGTAATTCAAAGTTCAGTGCGGGGAGGAAGTGGTCTGATTTCTTCTGGGGTGAGGGAAGAAAAATACAATCTACTCACAGTGAAATACCTACTTGAAATTTATCTATTTTAATCAAAGGTATTTGAAAATAGTCCACTGGACTATTTGTAGTCCACTACAACCACTGTAGAACCACAGGCTGACCTGAGTGGCTCCTGAATTGTTATTTTTATTTTTTTATTTATACTGCTCTATCACTGATAGCTATCATCCCATACTTTTTCTCCATTTTATGGTTAAACTCCTTAGGAAAATGATATTTATTTCATGCTTCCTTGCTTCCTTTTCTCCTTTTCTCTTCATGATACTGCAATATGCTTTCTGACCATCATTCAACTGAAAATGCTTACTCCAAATTGCTTACTTACTAAGGATCTCTTAGTCTCCAAGTCTAATGACCATTTTTTCAATTCCCATCCTCTTGATCTCTCTGCAGCTTTTAACACTGTCAAGTCATCCTTTTTTCCTTGATGTTCTCTTCCTTCCAAGTTTCTTGACACTTCCCTCTCCTAGATCTCCTCATCCTTGACAGACCACTTCTTCCCAGTCTCCATTGCTAGATCTTCATCTAAATCATGTCCACTAATCATGAATAATCCCCATGAATTCTCCCTCTATATCACTTCACTTGGTGATCTCATCAGCATTCATGGACTCAATAATCATCTTTATGCTAATAATTTCCAGATCTACTTGTCCAGTACTAACCTTTCTCTTAATGTCTAGTCCAACATCTCCAACTGACTTTTAAACATCTCAAAATGGATACCTTATAAATATTTTAAGTTCAACATATCCAAAACTGAACTCGTTTCCCTCCCAAACCCCTCCCTTTTCCCCAATTTTCCTTTTCCTGAAAAAGGCAATGCTATTTTCATAATAGCCCACACTCATAACCTACAAGTTTCTCCTCTCAAATCTTCCCTCACTCCTATACCTCCCATCCAATCTATTGCCAATTCCTGTTGATTGTAGTTTTAGTCTTTTTCTGTTCTCTAACACCAATACTGCCTGGGGAAGATTCTTGCCATCATCTAGGGTATTACAATAGCCTGCTTATGGGTTACTGTCTCCCCACTCCAGTCTATCCTTCACTCATTGTATCATCACTCTCTGCCCCACCTCTCCACCTGCCCTGCCATCAATTTAATCAACAGATTCCAATGGCTATCATTTCCAGGATCAAATATTAAATCTGTTGGAATTTTATAATTTATATATTTATGTATGTGGATATAATTTATAATTTCATAACCTAGTTAGCTTCTACCTTTCCAGTCTTTTTATACCTTACTCCAACATACTCCACAATTCAGTGATAATAACCTCTTTATTGTTTGAACTCAACCCATTCATCTTTCTTCCCTGGCCTCCCTGGCTTTAAAATCCCATCTCCAACAGAAAGCCTTTCCTCTATGAACAGACAATTTTCAGATGATGAAATTGAAACTATTTCCACTCATATGAAAGAGTGCTCCAAATCACTATTGATCAGAGAAATGCAAATTAAGACAACTCTGAGATACCACTACACACTTGTCAGATTGGCTAAGATGACAGGAAAAAATAATGATGAATGTTGGAGGGCATGTGGGAAAACTGGGACACTGATGCATTATTGGTGGAGTTGTGAACGAATCCAACCATTCTGGAGAGCAATTTGGAACTGTGCTCAAAAAGTGATCAAACTGTGCCTACCCTTTGATCCAGCAGTGCTACTACTGGGCTTATATCCCAAGGAGATACTAAAGAAGGGAAAGGGACCTGTATGTGCAAGAATGTTTGTGGCAGCCCTCTTTGTAGTGGCTAGAAGCTGGAAAATGAATGGATGCCCATCAGTTGGAGAATGGTTGGGTAAATTGTGGTATATGAATGTTATGGAATATTATTGTTCTGTAAGAAATGACCAGCAGGATGAATACAGAGAGGCTTGGAGAGACTTACATGAACTGATGCTGAGTGAAATGAGCAGGACCAGGAGATTATTATATACTTTAACAACGATACTGTATGAGGATGTATTCTGATGGAAGTGGATTTCTTTGACAAAGAGAAACTCTAACTCAGTTTCAATTGCTCAATGATGGACAGAAGCAGCTACACCCAAAGAAAGAACACTGGGAAATAAGTGTAAACTGTGCATTTTTGTTTTTCTTCCCAGGTCATTTCTACCTTCTGTATCTAAGATATACTGTGACATATTTAACATGTATAGGACTGCTTGCCAGCTGGGGGGAAGGGAAAAATCAGAACAGAAGTGAGTGCAAGGGATAATGTTGTAAAAAATTACCCTGGCATGGGTTCTGTCAAAAGTTATTAAAAAAGAAAGAAAGAAAGAAAGAAAGAAAGCCTTTCCTCATCCCGCCCATCATTAGTGTCTTCCCTCTGCTAATTTTCCTCCATTTATCTTATACATAGCTCTTTTGTACATAGTTATTTGCATGTTGGCCCCCTACATTATGAGCTCCTTGAAAATATGGATTTTTTTTTTTTGCTTTTATGCCTGGCATGCATAGTGGGTTCTTAATATACATTTGCTGATTGACTGAAGGAATGAATAGAAGAAAATGGAGTTCTTAACAAATGCAACAAATCAGGATGAACAGATCTCAGGCTCCTTGAAATATATCAATCAGGAATAAGTCAGGTATGGAAGGACATTAAGGTTGGTAAAATTCTTATGGTTACACTGATGGATTCAGCAGTCACCCTAATTACTTCTATGTAATAATTAATAATAACTGATGTTTTTAAAGTGATTTTTTTTTTTTTTACATTATTTCATTTGCCTCATGACAACCCTACGGAGATAGGTGCCATTATTAGTTTACTTTTATGGATAAGCAAATGTAGGCCCTAAGAGGTTAAATGGCTTGCTCACACAGCTAGTAAGTGTTTGAGGCAAGGATCAAACCCAAGTGTTCTTGATTCCAGCTTCAGCAATCTACAGCTATGTTGCCTTTACATAGTCTCCCCATTTAATCTCTCTAAATTTCCTCAAGTATTTAGGAGTCATTTACAAAAAATTCATAGAATCACAGCACATTAGTGGAAGCAACCTTAAAGACAATCTAGTATGATTCTTTTATTTGACCCATATCAAACTGAGACTGCAGAATACCTTGTTCATTAATACACTTTGGATAGAGATTTTTTTTTTATAGCTTTTTATTTATAAGATATATGCATGAGTAATTTTTCAGCATTGACCCTTGCAAAACCTTCTGTTCCAACTTTTCCCCTCCTTCCCCCCACCTCCTCTCCCCGATATACACATATCCATACAGTTATTTTGCTGCACAAGAAGAACTGGACTTTGAAATAAAGTAAAATTAACCTGTGAAGGAAATCAAAAATGCAAGCGGACAAAAACAGAAGGATTGGAAATGCTATGTAGTGGTTCACACTCATTTCCCAGAGTTCTTTTGCTGGTTGTAGCTGGTTCTATTCATTATTGAACAAATGGAACTGATTTGGTTCATCTCATTGTTACAGAGGGCCACATCCATCAGAATTGATCATCATGTAGTATTGTTGTTGCAGTATATAATGATCTCTTGGCCCTGCTCATTTCACTCAGCATCAGTTCATGTAAGTCGATAGAGATATTATTTCTCCCTCCACCCAAGCCTACCATCCATCAGCAGATTTTTGCAAGTCCAGGTTAAAAAGAAAATTCTTGGGGCAGCTAGATGGTACAGTGAATTAAGTATCAATCCTGAAGTCAGGAGGATCTGAATTCAAATCCAGCCTTAGAACACTTAACACTTACTGAACAAATAACTTAACCCCAATAGCCTCACAAAAGAAAAAAAAAAAGGAAATTGTTTTTCAGTCCTCTCAAAGTCTTATCCCACAGCCAGCAATGGCCTTGAACATTGTCTGAACATTGTCTTTGAGTTCAATTCAACTCAGTAAGCATTTATTAATACCTACTTCTTGCCAGGGACTGTGCTAAGAGCTAAGGATACAAATAAATTTTTTTAAAAGACAGTCTTTATTATGTTAATAATAGCACTATTTAATAAATTAATAGCATTCATTTCTATGGCACTTTTGAGATCTGTGATGCACTTTATTTACAAGTATTACTGTCATTTTTAATCCTCATTTTACAGGTAAGAAGATGAAATTTAAACAAAAGAATTGAGCTACTCCCTATCACATTAAGTGTAAAAGAAGCTGAGAGTGAAACAAAGTATCCTGAACCTAGAGCTCTTAGCAAGAACTAGAGACTAGAGTTCTTTCCATGTGAAGGCAAAGGAATATATTTTTTTCCCCAAGGAATAAATCCCGAGGCAAATGAACTGGGGAAAGCTCAGCAGGAGGAAGATAAAAATCCATTTAATTAAACACAAAGCCTTCTGAGTCCTTTTTGTGGTTGTAAATATGCCAGGTGTTCATTTAAGGCACCATAACCAAAATGCTCTCTCCTCTTCTCCCTTTGGCTGTCTTGTCAACACCGGTGAAGCTTGCCTCCGACACACCTTCTCAAGGATTATTATGAGTTTATACCACATCGTGTCATTAACTCCATCACTCAGCAAGGATGGCTTCCTACTTCTTCCTCACATGGGACATTCAGTCTCCCATCTCCTATCTTTTCAATGTCTCCCAGAATGCATTCCCTCTTTTTGCCTCCTCCTAGTTTGCTCTGAGACTTGGTTCGAATGATACTACTCCAAAAAGTCTTCTCTGATGCCCCAGCTGCTGGTGCCTCCTCCCTTCCCTCATTACCTTGCATTTTTACTTTGCATAAATGCATATATTTGCATTTTGAGAGACATCTTGATTGTGATGTGATAGATAGAGAGAATTGGTCTCAGATTCTAGAAGGTTGGGCTTCAGGACCTGCCACTGGTAGGTAGTGTGAGTCTGGTGAAGTCACTTACATCTATCAGTATGTATCAGTATCAGGCAAATGTGCAGATTCACAACGGAATCAAGTATGGCCCAGCTGGATTAAAATTTAATTGGAAAATATTTAACTAAACTAAAATATGGTATAACATAGATAACCCGGGGAGTGGCGGGTCCCGGCCCAGTGCCGGGCGGAGCTCCTAATGGTTCCCAACTTCTCCTTTGAGTTGCCAGATGCAGGCTCTCCAGGTGGTGGTCACTTTTTGGACAGTGGCCAGCCCGTGGCCGCCAACTCCCGACCAGAGGCGGGAGAGTCCCCCGCGGGGGCAACAACTCCTGTGGAACTCCAATTTGTGGTTTTCTCAATCAATCTATAGTCACCAAGGGTCCTTTTTATTTGAGTTTGACTCTCTTCCCTGAGTGGTATAAAGATTATAAATGGCAGAGCAACGCCAAACTACAATGGTACAAAATGTTCCTCACCAGGAGCTGTCCACATCAATAAAATCACAAGTCCAAACATAATATGCATATATTATGTTTTTGCATATAATCCATAATAGTAGCTAACATTTACATAGCACTTTAAGGTTTGAAAAATACTTTATACACTGCCTTAATTGATCTTAACCATGTAAAGAAGGTACCATTATCATCCCTATTTTACAGATGTTCTAAGGTTAAGAAATTAAGTGACCTGCCCAGGATCACATAGCTAGTAAGTGACTGAGGGAAGAGTTCATCTTTGGTCTTCCAAGTTCAGTATATATACATATATATACATGTTGTAAATCCTAATGAAATTAAGGTGTTTGAAATCAAGGATTGTTTCATTTTAGTCTTGTTAAACCTAGCATCTATCACAGTGCCTGGCAAATAATAAACAGTTAATAACTGCCTATTGATTGAATGACTGATAACAAAACTTATGAGATGCAACCAAAGGAGTTCTTAAGGGAAATTTTATATCTCTGGGGGCTTAAATGGATAAAAATCAAGAAAGAGAAGATTAATGAATTGGGCATGTAACTACAAAAGCTGAAGAAAGAACAAATTAAAATCCCCAAATTAAGTAAGAAATTAGAAATTCTAAAACAAAAAATTAATAAAATTGAAAGCAATTGAATGACTGAAAGAGACAAAATATATGGATTTCTGTCAATGCTACTTATCACCCTGTTACTCTAGGTAAGCCTCTCTTAACTTCTGTTTCCTTCTTCATAAAATAAAGGGACACGATTTTTGATGTTTGGTCACTTCAGTGGTGTCTGACTCTTTGTGGACCCATTTGGAATTCACTGGAGTGATTTGCCATTTCCTTTTCCAATTCACTTTACAAATAAGGAGACTGAGTTAAACAGAGTTAAGTTACTTGTCCAGGGTTACACTGCTAATAAATGTCCGAAGGCTGGAGAATTTGAACTCAGATCTTTCTGAATCTAGGTAGGGAATCCAATCTACTTCACCACCTAGCTGCCCCAAGGACATCTAACAAATGCTAGACCTAAATCTGAAAGTGTCTGTCACTTTTGTCCATCTTCCCCGGGGCTCTTGTAGCCAATATTGATGCAAGTAGTAGAATCATTAATAGGCTGGGGGACTTCTTATAGTCTAGTGACAGCCATACAAAACTAGCATTGGTCCTCAAAAAAGGTTCACTCTTAAAGAAGATTTAAGGTCACTGAGTCCTTCCTGCCAGGCCCTTTCTATCTGGAGCATCAGAACCTACAGCCAGAGTAGTTAAGCTGTGACTTTGCCAAGAGGATAAAAATGAAAAATGAATGGATTCATCCTTTCCTTATTACTTAGAGCACAATCTGTATCATGTATTTGGCCCTTAGTCATACTCCAGTTTTTGGGAGTTTTTTCCTCATATTGAGCTGAAACATTTTTTTCTTAAATTTTTGCATGCTAGTTCTAATTCTGCTGTCTGTGGCCAAGCAGAAAAAGATGAATCCCTTCTTTATATGCTGACCACCACCAGAAAGACAGCAGTTAACTGGACAGGAGCTGTTGATCCTCAGACCAAATGAATTCTCTGAAAGTGAAATGAATGGGCTATTTTGTGATGTGTAATATTAGCTAACATTTATATAGTGGATACTGATGCGGGTGTGGTCCCTTTAAGATTCCTTTCTTTCGGATTCCCAAACCCTCCTAGTTGATGTAATTATCAATCCAGGACCTTTTGATTCACAAATCCTGGTCCCTTTGAATTCAAATAGAAGGTGGGGGGGGGGGGGGCGCCTGTCCCAGCCCCACCCGGATCTCAGCCAACTTGGGGCTACACCCACAGGCCCCTTTAGCTGAATCTCTCATTACAAAAGAGTTAACCTGGAATCCTTTCTTAGCAGAGGTTCCAAACATGCCAGCCTTACGGCCTGGGATGCCAGGGATCTCTGTCCACTGGAATCCTGTTTCCAGTGTCCTTCTTATCTTTTTATCCTCATCTATTTCCTTAACTATACTTTAACCTTACTTCCAAACCCCATAATAAATCTCTTTAATCAATCTAGCTTCTCAGGCCAATAAATTCCTTTATTGGGGACTCTCGGGCCGCTTCTAGACCTCATTTAACTCCTTGCGCCGAATCCAAAGAGGTTGCAGGGGAGCTTTATTTGATTCCCTGTACCCCAAACCTGCCATTAAACTTCAATTAAACCCTAATTTCATTTAGGTACCCCATATCTAGACCTCATCAGATACTATACCTAGCACTTGCTAAACGCTTTCCAATTATTATCTTATGATCCTCACAAGAACACCTGGTGCTGTTAATATCCCCATTTTATAGATCCAAAACTAAGGCAAACAGGAATTAAGTTCCTGTCCAAGGCCATACAGTTAATAAAAATCTGAAGCTAGATTTGAATTCAGGTCTGCCTGACTCCAGATCTGGTGCTCTATTTACTTTGTCACCCAGCTGTAAGGAGACCCCCTTCCCTGAGGTGTTTAAGTGAAAACTGGGCAACTTGAAGGGGATTCTTCAGGTCTATGTTAACCTCTAAGATGCCTTACAACTCTGCCGTTCTTTGGGTCTGTGAAAATTATACAATTCAACTTCCCCATTTTGCTTTTTGGGAACTGAACTCCAAATGAGGAAGTAAGATCTTTGAGATTATAACTTTGAATTGGGAAAGCTCACATTTAAACCCACATCTCTTTATTAGCATTTTATTAGGCTCTTTTGACCAAACCAGGCAGAGTTTCATATGTATTTTGAGGCTGATCTGTTAGTTTACAGAGCCTTAACCCATAAGTAGGGCTGTGCTGGTAAATATTTAACAATCCATCTCTCGGAAACATATAACATACTTTTAAGCTTAATGTGCAATATTAACATTTTCTCCATCACTTTATTAAGCATAGACAATAAATAAAGCCATGATTTGAATAGCCTTTGCTGATTTCTGAGATGTCCACATTAAAAATTTAACAATCAGCTGTCAAGATTTTGTACATTCTAGCACATTTCTTCCTTGAAGCAAAGGAATAAGTGGCTAAAAGATTCAGGGCAAACTAAGAAAGGTTTGGGAAAATCAAGCTGGCAAAGGAAATCAGCTACGGATAAGCAACCAAGTAGTTGAGCTACTTGTGGATAACTGAGAGTTAATAATTTTCTCTTTTCTCTACGGAAGGCATTTTACCAGCTAAGGGACGGGGTTGGTAGAGGCAGGGCAGATGGTGCCCCCATTAATTCGGTATTCAATTCTCTTGCTAAATTCCAGTACATTTTTAAAGACTGCAGTCTCTTAGCTGCCTCCAGGGCACTAATTAATATGCAAATAGAGAAACCTAGAGAGGGCCTGGCTGTTGTGAACTAATCAGTGCTTTCCTCCTTTGTCTGCACAGGGGAATCCCACTGACACAGGCAAAATCTTGCTGAGTGGAAACTACACTAAACTCTTCTACCTAATACCACCCAAAACAGGGACTTCGGGCCCACTTCACCAGAGGCCTAGGAGCACTTGCCTCCCTTTGATTTGGACTCTCAGATCATAGATTTACAGGAGAAGGGATCTCCTATAAGAGATCTGGGACAAATATCCCTCTTTTTACAAATACAATTCAATTCAATGTACATTAAAAGCACACAGAGTACCAGGCCCTGTGCTAGGATATAGGGATAATAGGACAAAAGTCAAGCAGGAAAATAAGGAGGGAGAGCATTCCAAGCAAGACATTCTACAAGATGAAATGTTATGAAGTCATGCTCAGCGAACAGCAAGCAGACCAGTTTGCCTAGAATATACATGGCTAGAGGGAAAGCAAAGTAATATTTGCACCAAGAGTGCCCAAAGTCTGGAGCCAGATTATGAAAGGCCAGATGTTGTCAGTGCAAAGAGAAGGAATACCTAAACCTTTGCTTTAGGAATATCCAACGGGTATTGGTTGGATATTCCTAAATAATACTGGAGGCAGGAATGATTTACGTGGCAGGTGATGGGGGGGTTGACTTAGGGTGGTTGCCATGCATGCTGAGGGAAGGGACAGTTTCAAGAGAGGCTGCCAATGTATGTAGAGTCTTGGCAAGTAATTGAATATGGGAAGTATTATTGGCAATCTTTGATTTCCTTGAGTTCTTCTTGCATTTTTTGGTTAATATTTACCTGATTAAAACCTGTCCCAGGGGATGTGAAAATTTACCCAGTGCCTTAAACATTCCTTAGATAAGAAGCTGGAGGAAGAATCTCAACTATCCCTGATTCCTGGGTGACTAATAAATCCTCCTAAATTAGCCTATTTGTGAACCTTCTAAATGTAGTTTAATCTGTAACCATACTAAATTTACCTATAGAGTTTATTTGAAGAAATTTGTTTCCTTGGGGGATGGATGAGATTTTGATTCTATTTAACCAAGTTTATTCAGCTCTTAAAACTTTGAAGAAAGTATGAGATTATGTATCTATCTTCTCTTTAACTTTTATGGCCTTGTTGGGTTATATTCTGTCACAACAGCCTAAGAGGAATGTACAAGATTACAGCATGTAAAAGAATTATTTCTCTGTAATTCTGACATAGTTCTGCCTTTGTCAGAATCTTCATGTTTGTTCAGATTTTCTCTGGGGCCTGAATCTAAGCTTGAACTTAATAATAAAATTTAGGTTTTTACTTCTATAATTTCTACATTGTGGCAATTATATATATTTGGCAACTGTTACCCACCATATGAACTTAGAGAGGAGATATTTCTCCCATAACAGAAGTAAGAGAGAATGAAGGGTGAAAGCTGATTCCAAAATTGCACACATAGGTGACTGGACAAATTGGGGATGGGGATGGAGGGGTGTCACACAAAAATAAGGAAGTTAGGGGAAGGAATTGTTAGGAGGTAGACTTGACCCAGGCTGCAAGTCTGTTAGTTCAAGTTCAATGTTGGAGCAAAATGAGACACTCATAGGTCATTCAAAAGTTAACCAAAAGAAAGTTTAATTACCTATAGCATTGAAAGAATATTCTTTTTATATACATGATTTCCTTTGTACTTCTATGGATTTTATTTTATGCATTTACAAACAGTATTTTGAGAAAGAGTTCCAAATTGCCAATGAGATATCTAACATAAAAAAAAAAAGTTTAAAAACCTTCCTGAAACAGAACTACTTCACAAGGTCTTTGTGTAATAATAGTATGCTTTGAAAAAAAAATTGTGATGGGAAGTTTCAAATTTTCTTTTGCAGAATTTTTGGATTTTCTCCAGCCCTAGTCAAACCCACTATACAAATGATGGGAGTAAACAACTCTAGATAACTGGAATAACCCCATTCGGTAGATACCTAAGTTGGAAGGGAAGATCAGAAGCACTGATATAATTTGACACACTACCTGGGTGCTGAGAGAATAACATCAGACTGTAAATGAAGTTCATCATGATCACACCTGGTAGTGAGGACCCACTACCTGATAGTGAGGGGAATTTGTGGTGTATGGAATTTAATATTATGGTGAATCAAGAAATGACAAATATGAGTAATTTAGAGAATCATGGGAAGACCTGTATGACTTGAACTACTAAAATAGCTTGTATTCTCCCTATCTTAAACTTCTTCTCACTATAATCCATCTCCAAAACAGCTGTCAGAGTGGTTTTCCTAAACTACAGATGTGACCATATGATCCTTATACTAAATAAACTTTAGTGGTTTCCTACTACGGGGTCAGGGTAGCAATTCCTAGTTTGATATACAAGGCAGAAGGTACCTGATGAATTCATAAGGACTTTCTTTCCCTTTGCCAAAAGGTGCTTTTATTTAAGAGAAGAGGTTACAGACAAAATGAAAGGTTAAAATAGGCACCAGGAGTAGTAAATATGAAATAAATTAGGAAGAACAATAAAATTAGCAAGAAAAAAGAATTTGGAAGAAGCCATTAAAGGAATTTGCCATGAGTTGCAGGTTGTCATTGACTGGCAGGCTAAATCCATAGAGGACTTTAGCAGACTAACCAGAGATAGCTATAGTTAAACGGAAGAGGAGATGAGGAGGGAGAGAGAACTTCATAGTGAACTTAATCCTGAAAAGGGCTAAGCAAAAACCTTCATCATAAACACATCGTTTCTGGAAGAAATATAGCCTTGGAGGTTTCTCAAGGGAGGAGAGGAAAGTACCAGGGAAGAGTTGGGGAGATAAAGGATGTATATTGATAATAAGACTATTTTAAAGATGTTCTGGGAAAACTTGGTTCCCAAATGGGCTTAGCAAAACAGCCTGGAAAGTTCCTTTCACTGGTATCCTGTAGGTATCTTAAAGATGCTATTCAAGGTTGTCTGGGCACATTATAGTTGCCTTAATTATGGTAATAAGACAGTCTGGGAAACTAAGTTTTGGTATTTCCTGAAAAAGGGGAGAAAAGAACCGAATTTCGAGATTCACATCACTTGGAAAGAATATTCTACAAAGATACTGTAATACTTTGCTTAAGTAGCACTCCTCCTCAACTCCCCTTGTAAGGGCTTCTAAGCAGCAGCCTCTCTCTATGTCTAAAAAGTCCAAATTTGATTTCATTAGGTGATGAAGAAGCCACATAAATACATCCAGAAATTCTCATGAAGCTGAATAAAGGAAATATTCCTTGAATCTTGGGCTGTCAGGTTCTGGGGAAAGCTTTGTTGCTTTTTAAGGAAAATCAAGCCCAGCCCATTTTGCAGCTAGGTGGCTCCTTGACTCTGGCCTCTCACAGGTGGGTTCAGGTGGAAAGATAATGAGCTTATCTTTAGACATATTGAGTTTGAAATGCCCATGGGATAATCAGTTACTACTGGGCTTATATCCCAAAGAGATCTTAAAGGAGGGAAAGGGACACCCACATGTGCAAAAATGTTCATGGCAGCCCTTTTTGTAGTGGCCAGAAACTGGAAACTGAGTGGATGCCCATCAGTTAGAGAATGATTGAATAAGTTATGTCATATGAATATTATGGAATATTATTGTTCTCTAAGAAATGACCAGCAGAAGGATATCAGAAAGGCCTGGAGGGACTTACATGAACTGATGTTGAGTGAAATGAGCAGAACCAGCAAATCATTATACACTTCAACAACAAAATTATACGATGATCAATTCTGATGGATGTAGCTCTCTTCAACAATGAGATGATTCAAAACAGTTCCAATTGTTCAGTGATGAAGAAAAACAGCTATACCCAGAGAGAGACCTATGGGAAATGACTGTGGACCACAACATAGTATTTTCATTCTTTCTGTTATTGTTTGCTTGCATTTTTGTTTTACTTCTCAAGTTTTTTTCTTTCTTTCTAGATCTGATTTTTCTTGTGCAGCAACATAACTGTATACATACATATATATATATATATATTGTATTTAACATATACTTTAACATATTTAACATGTATTGGACTATCTGCCATCTAGGGGAGGAGGTGGGGGGAAGGAGGGGAAAAGTTGGAACAGGTTTTGCAGAGGGTCAATGTTGAAAAATTACCCATGCAAATGTTTTGTATATAAAAAGCTATAATAATAATAATAATAAAAAGAAAGTTGAGGAGAGAGATGAATGCTTGATAGGTGGATTGGGGGAATCATCTGCAAAGACATAATAGATAAATCTACTAGATCTCATAAACTTTCCAGGACAGTAAGTGTATAGAAAGAAGAGGACACAACCTTTCACTAAAACCACAAAGGGTGGGACTTGGATGATGATCCTGTAAAGAAAGAGATGGAATTCGATAGGAGAGGAAAAAAACCAAGAGAGTAGAATCACAAAATCCTGGTGAGAGAAAAAAAGCCAAGAGAAGAGAGTGATCACAAACAAACAAACTAAAAAAGACTTTGTCCTAAAGATTTAAAAAAAGACTATTGCTTTAGCAATTAAGAGATTATTGGTGACCTTAATGAAAGTAGTTTCAATCCAGTGGAAAGACTGAAACTAGCTTGCAAGGGCTTTATAATAAAGCAGATGCACATGTATACCCTATACTGAAGAGGGAAGAAAGGAAGGAAGAGAATTTGAAATTCAAAAGTTTTTTTTTAAATGAATGTTAATGATAGATATGGAAATGTTTGAAAGGATTGTATATGTTGAACCTATATCAAGTTGCTTGCTCCCTTGGGGAAACAAAAGGAAAAGAGGAAGAAAAATTTAGAACACAAAAGACTACAAAAATGAATGTTGAAAATTATCTTTACATATATTTGGAAAAAATATTATTAAAAAATAAAATAACATGGGAAACATTAAACTAAAAAGGGAAACGTAAATAATTAATAAAATACAATAAAATGTATAATACAAAAAAAGAACATTAAAAATTGTTTTTATATATAATTGGTGATTAAATTTTTAAAAATTTAAAGAAAGGAACAAAAAGAGACAGAGAAATAGATGGAGAAGAGAGTAGGGTAGGAAGAAGTAGAGGCATAAAGAATAGACAACTTTTCCCTAGAGTCTAACTATGAAAGGGAAGAGCAATGAAGGATAATATCTTGAGATGATTGAATCAGGCTTTTGAAGGTTTTGAAGATTTTTAAAGAATGAGTATGTTTTCAGGAAGTAGAGAAAAAAAAAACCCAGTGGACTAAGAGATACTGAAAATTAAAGAAGAGGATAATAAGAAGGGCAAACTCCAGTAAAAGAAGTAAAAGAATAGGAAAAAGAACATAGGAAGAGAGAATGATGGATGTTGTTGAAGGTATTTAAAATATAGAATTAGAAAGGACAAGCTTATGATGAGAAAACAGAGGCTTAGAGAAGTTAAATGATTTCAGCTTCAAATGGTGACAAAATTAGGTGACAGAATACAGGGCTTCTATGTTCAAATGTTCTTTAATAATAGTCTAAGTCACTAAATGGCTTTGAGTTCTAATCTTAACTCTACTTTGGGTTACTGTATTTTGGGTTTGTTTGTTTGTTTGTTTTTTTGGTTTGAACCTGAAATATTATGAATAATGGAAGAATTCCTAAGTGCTAATCATCTGTTCCTTTACAGAATATTTTTCATTCAATAGTCTTAGAAACTAAACTGAGGAACTAAGAGGTTACTCAATTATTATATACTTGGAGTTTGGACTTGAATCCAGGTCCTGTAACCCCCAACTTAATGCTCTTTCCATTGTATTATGCTATTTTAGGGCGTCTTAGTTTCCTCATTTACAAAATATTCTTTATGACCCTAGTGTTCCCTTCCAATTCTACAATTCTAACATTTCCTAGGATGAAGAATGCCATTGAAGCTGTTTGGACCAGACCAAGGGCTGCCCTTGATTGCTCTGGAAAGATGAAGAGCACATAGAACCAGCTCTACATAAAAGACATTGTAAGACTTAGGAATTGTTTTCCAGATATTTCTATCCTCACATGAGATTCCCATCATTAGAGTCACACCCTTGTTAGATTTTTTTTTTTTTTAAGCCAGACCATGGTCTCAAAAGCCCTCAGTGAAAATGCATATTGAAAAAGATTTATAAAAGGAAGTCAAACTGTGAGAAATTGAAAAGCCAATAATGGATTGGGAAAACATAATAAAGCACACCTTCTCTTCATTTGAGAGGTGAGAGACTGTAAGGGCAGCATGTTATATTTACTGGAAGACAGGGTCATTGTGTTGGTTGTTTTTACCTAACTTTTTCTTTAATAAAAAGATGAGTTCAATTAGGGGATATATCTGATGATTAGGGGGAGGAAGAAAGGCATTAAAATTGTTTTAAATGGGGGAAATGAGTGGTCCCCTAATTCTTTCTCACTGTCACATTTGCCTAAATTAATTTATCTGATAAATGAGCTTGGAAGACATGAAATCAATTTTTTTTAATTATAGGTTTTTATTTTCAAAATATATACATGGATAATTTTTTACATTCACCCCTACAAAACCCTGTCTTCTAATTTTTCCACTCCCTCCCCCAGTTGGCAAGTGATCCAATATATGTTTTCAACATTGACCCTTGCAAAAACTTCTGTTCCAACTTTTCTACTCCTTCCCTCCACTCCCTTCCCTAGATGGCAGGTAGTCCCATACATGTTTAATACATTAAAATAAGCATATTACTTTCAAAGTTGTCCTACTTTTATGTTGGCAAAGAATTGGAAATTGAATGGATGCCCATCAACTGGAAACAGAATAGAATACAAGTTGTGGTTTATGATTGTGATGGAATACTATTTTGTTATAAGAAATGATGAGCAGAGTAATCTCAAAAAAACCTGGGAAGAATTAATGAACTGATGCAGAGTGAAATGAACAGGATCACAACATTTTATACAATAACTGTAATGCTGTATAATGATCAATTGTGAATCACTTAGCTTATTCTCAGGAATACAATGATCTAACACAATCCCAAAGGAATCATAAGGAAAAATGCTACCCATCTCTAGAGAAAATTGATGGAATCTAAATGCAGATCAAGTAATTAATCTTTACTTTTTTCATGGTTTTTTGGTCTGTGTTTTCTTTCACAACATGATTAATATGGAAATGTGTTTTGTATGATTACACATATATAACCTATATTAGATTTGCTTACTGTCTCAGAGAGGGGGGAAAGAAAGAAGAGAGAATTTGGAACTTAAAAATTTTAAATATAAATGTTAAAAAAATTGTTTTCACATGCAATTGGAAAAAATAAAATATTTTAAAAGAAAGGAAAATCTCTAGATAAAAAAAAAAGCTGTCTTGCTTATGATTCTCTCTGATCTTCCTTCTATTTTCTTTTCTGCATTTGTTTCAATAGTCCTCTTTTCTTTCTCTCTCTCTCTTTTTTTTTTTTTTTGGCAATCTCATCCCTTGTTCTGTTCTTCTAACTCTCCCTACTTGTAGCTCTTCCAGCCCCCATTACACAGAAAGAAAAACAAAGGTATTATAACAAATATATATAATCAAGCAAAATAAACCTCCACAGTGGCTGTTTTTAAACTGTATATCTTCATTTGATTTTTCTTTCAGGATCATAAAATACTAAAATTGGAAGGAATCTTCAAAGTTGTGGAATCTAAGTTTCCATCTGATATAAGAATATCCTCTACAAATTCCTATGTAGCATAGTATATTTTCCTATCATTTTAATAACAAGGAGCTCTTTCCCTGACGAGGCAGCTTGTTTTATCTTTGGATAGCTCTAAATTTGAAGAAGATCTCTAACTTATATTAAAATGAAATGTGAATTTATTATATCTTTATTTATTTATTATTAAAGTTTTTTAATTTTCAAAACATATACATAGATAATGTTCAACATTCACCTTTGCAAAACCTTGTGTTCCCTTTTTTCCCTTCCTCCCATTCCCTTCCTTAGATGGCAAGCAATCCAATACATGTTAAACATATACATATACATATTTCCACAATTATCATGCTACACAAGAAAAATCAGATCAAAAAGAAAAAAAATGAGAAAAACAAACAAACAATGCAAGCAAAGAACAAAAAGCATGAAAATACTATATTGTGATCCATACTCAGTCTCCACATTACGTCTTTGGGTGTAGATGACTCTCTTTATCACAAGATCATGAAACTGGTCTGAATCATCTCATTGTTGAAGAGAGCCATATCCATCAGAACTGATCATCATATAGTTTTGTTGTTGCCGTGTACAATGATCTCCTGGTTCTGCTCATTTCACTTAGCATTTGTTCATGTAGGTCTCTCCAGACCTGTCTGAAATTGTCCTGCTGGTTGTTTCTTACAGAACAATAATATTCCTTAACATTCACATACCACAATTTACCCAACCATTCTCCAATTGATGGGCATCCACTCAGTTTCCAGTTTCTTGCCACTACAAAAAGGGCTGCAACAAACATTTTCACACATGTGGATCCCTTTCCCTTTTTTTTTTTTTTTTTTTTTTTTTTTAATTTAATAGCCTTTTATTTACAGGATATATACATGGGTAACTTTACAGCATTAACAATTGCCAAACCTCTTGTTCCAATTTTTCACCTCTTACCCCCCACCCCTTTCCCTTTTTAAAAATCTCTTTGGGATACAAGCCCAGTAGAAACACTGCTGGGTCAAAGGGTATGCACAGTTTGATAACTTTTGGGGCATAATTCCAAATTATTCTCCAGAATGGTTGAATTAGTTCACAACTTCACCAACAATGTATCAGTGTCTCAGTTTTCCCACATCCCCTCCAACATTCTTCATTATCTTTTCTTGTCATTTTAGCCAATCTGAGAGTGTGTAGTGGTACCTCAGAGTTGTCTTAATTTGCATTTCCCTGATCAATTGTGATTTAGAGCACCTTTTCATATAACTAGAAATGGTTTCAATGTCTTCATCTGAAAATTGTTCATATCCTTTGACCATTTATCAATTGGAGAGTGGCTTGAATTCTTATAATTTTGAGTCAATTCTCTATATATTTTAGAAATGAGGCCTTTATCAGAACCTTTGATAAAAATATTTTTCCAGTTTATTGCTTCCCTTCTAATCTTGTCTGTGTTAATTTTATTTGTACAAAACCTTTTTAACCTAATATAATCAAAATTATCCAATTTGCATTCCATAATGTACTCCAGTTCTTTTTTGGTCACAAATTCCTTCCTTCTCCACAGATCTGAGAGGTAAACTATCCTATGTTCTTCTAATTTATTTATAATGTTACTCTTCATGTTTAAATCATGAACCCATTTTGACCTTGATATATGTTGTTAGGTGTGGGTCAATGCCTAGTTTCTGCCATACTAATTTCCAATTTTCCCAGCAGTTTTTATCAAATAGTGAATTTTTATCCCAAAATCTGGGGTCTTTGGGTTTGTTAAACACTAGATTGTTATAGTCATTGACTATTTTATTCTGTGAACCTAACCTATTCCACTGATCGATTACTCTATTTCTTAGCCAATACCAAATGGTTTTGAAGATTGCGGTGCTTTATAATATAGTTTTCGGTCTGGTACAGCTAGGTCACCTTCATTTGCATTTCTTTTCATTATGAATTCTTGTATCTTAAGATCATTGATGCTTGTTTTGATCACTGGAGCCACGCAGCCTAGTCCAATATCTGTTACATGTGTCAGCTATCTGAAATGAAAGATTTCAGCAACTAGGTAGTACAGGGGATAGAATGCCAGGCCTGAAGTCAGATTCACCTTCCTGAATTCAAATTCAGCCTCAGACAGTTGCTGTGTAACCCTTAAGCAAGTCATCTGACCCCGTTTGCCTTAGTTTCTTTATCTGTCAAATACACTGGAGAAGGAAGTGGCAAACTACTCTGGTATCTTTGCCAAGAAAATCCAAAGTGTGTGTGTGTGGGGAGGGGGGTCACAAAGAGTCAGACATGACTGAAATGACAGAACAGCAATAAAATATGAGCAATCATTATTACAATGGAAGTCAAGCATCATCTTTGCCATCCCCCATGCCACTGACTATCAATGTGTTTCTCAAAGTATGGCTCCCGGAATTGAACACAATGCTTAAGATAATGTGAGAACAAGGGAGAGGCAAAAAGTTTTTCACCTCCCTTGTTATAAAAATGTATACAGCCTAGGACTATATTAGCTCTTAAATGGGTAAATCAGAGATCTCACAACTGGAAGAAAACATTTTGTCTAAATCTTTGCTTAAGCAAATATCTTAGGCGTGATTATGAGCAAAAGGAACTTTTATTTCATAGGTAATAGTTCTGGCACTTAAAAAACAAAAAACAAACCAAAATTGTGTGATGGTAGATAGCAGACCTCAGGTGCAGAAAGAAGAGCTGAGGTTCAGTCTAGTCTCTGGCTATGGGACACCAGGCAAGTCACTTAACTCCTTGGTGCTCTAGGAAATTTTCTACGACTATAAAAATGTCAGTGAAGTTATTGTCTATCTGAGAGTTTCCTATAGCAATGAAATCACAGGTGAAGTCCATATTCATCTCTATCACAGCGGTACCAAAAGTCTAATAATTTTCTCATTTTGGTTCATATCAGCAAGTCATCCTATAAAGCACTTTAAATATCAGAGAAATTTATCTCTGATCCTAGAGGTCACAGGGAGTCACTAAATTTATTATGAAGAAAGGTAGGGGAAAGATGTGATATGATCAGATCACTTTGATGGTTGTGTGGCAGATGAATTAGAGTGGAGACACTCAGAAGGAAGATCAAATTGGAGGCTATTACATAGTCCAAGAGGAAGGTGATGGAATATTGAACTTAGGTGGTTATATGAGTGAACAGAAGGGGATGTGGATGAGATTGGTGCAGGAATAGAAATGGTAATATCTGGCAAGTGACAGGATATGCTGGGGGAAGAATGAGTAGTCAAGGATGACAATCAAGTTTGAACCTGCGTGACTGAAAGGTTGATGGTATCCTCTGCAGGAAAAGGGAAGTTGGAAAAGTGATGAGTCTAGGGTAAAAGACAATAAATTCTGTTTGGACATGTGGAAAATCTGAGATGCTTATGGGACATCCAGTTCAAAATGTTTAATAGGCAGTTGATGATATAGGAGTGACCGGAATCCAAGAAATGCACTAGGACTGGATATATAGAATTTGGAGACATCTACCTAGAGATAGGAGCTGAAAAGATCACTATTTGGGCAGTAACCAATCAATCAATAAGTCTTAATTAAGCCCCTAATATGTGCCAAGACTGGTTAGGCCTTGGGAATACCCATTCATGTTATATTCATAATAATTTGTATGGGAGGGATGGTTGGAGAGATCACTAGGAACTGGGAAAGTGAGTCAAAACTCTGTGAAAGAAGGAAGAGAAACACAAAGGCAAGGGAAATTGATTTTCAGGATAGGGATGCTAGGAAACATTAATAATTTGGGGAACTGGGAAATGCCTCTTGGAGGAGGTAACCTTTGAGTTGAGCCTTGAGAGGAGCCAGGGATTCCAAGTGTTTGTGTATATAGATCCTCGTGTATACAACATCCTGAGCCAGAGCCTGCCCCTGGGCAGGGCTCTGGGCCCCAGATGTCCCTCTGATCTGTGGAAATTGGCAACAGGGGCCAGGTTCGATCTTGCTTAGGAGCTGGGGCTCAGCATTTCCCAAGCAGATGGTCCAGTAATACAGATTAAAGGATCCCGGCTACAAGCCAGAAAGGCTTTCCCTAAATTGATCCACTTCCCAAAGAAATATGGCTTTCTTGAAAAAATCCCAAATGCCCAGATTTCCCTCTTCCCACTCAATCGCAGTCATCATTTTAATTCCTCCAAGTTCAGTTGAAGTACTAAATGGCAGCCTAGGATTCAGGCAAAAAGGTGGCTGCCAGGTCAGAGCTTCAACAGCAGTGAGTTCTAAGTCCTATTCTATTGGTAGTTTGCTATGGACAACCTCATTTAGCCTTTAATTTAATCTAATTTTAACCATTTTGGGGGATGGCCTTGTCCCAGACTGCAAAATGAAGCTACTTTGTTATGAGGAAAAAAATCAGAGTCCATTGCATTATTCTACCTCTCATTATCTTCCTGGGGATAACAAGTGCAAACAGGTGAATTGGAAAGCAAGGAAATGCTGTAATTTATTAATATTACTGTGGAAATGAAAGGAAAGTAACATCTTTCTCCCCCAGAGGAAAGGACTTGACTTTTAAATAAGCCATAGCAGCAGTTTGCCTGAGGTCTCTCATAGCCAAGTGGAATATACAGAGAAGGGAAAAAAAACCCAACCCTGCCCATATTCAGGCTAAATATAGAAACCAGCAGGGTTAGAAGTACTGTGCAGATGGTGAGCTATAGGGCTCCTGTGGCTGGAAGCATTGAGTGAGTTGGGGAAGGGGAAGGGAGCCCATGAGGAAGGATTCCAGTTAGCCCAGTCTCCTGACCGTACCCCATGTTAGCAGCAGCCCCATCCCTTAGCACTCGCTGCCCCTACCCAGGTCCATAGGAATGCTAATGGATTTTGTCATTAGAGCCCAGAACTTCCCAGGTAAATGTGTTAGGAGTTCAGAACCAGGCAGAGTGTTCATCTTCAGTCCTCAGATTCCCTGTGGAACCACATGCTCTTTATATTCACATTTGTCATTGAATGATGATCCAAATTACAGCATTTTATAGGATTATCCTGGGGGCAGCGAGGTGGTGCAGTGGGTAGAATGCCCCACCTGGAGTCGAAAAGTTTGTCTGTCCTCAGACACTTACTGTGTGTGTGTGTGTGTGTGTGTGTGTGTGTGTGTCTCCCCAGGCAATTCACTTAGTCCTGTTTGCCTCAGTTTTCTTATTTGTAAGATAAGCTGGAAAAGGAAGGCAAAATACTCCACTAAACTTCCAAGAAAACCCCAAATGCAGTCATGAAGAGTTGGACATGACTGAAATGATCAAAGAACAACAAAATTATAAATGACCTGCCTTTTCCAAAAGTCAAAGAGGGGTCCCCAAGGATTATTTTCACAGTTTCAGTTTGGAGTAAAGCACAGAATGTCAGAGCTAGAAGGATGCGTCCTCATTACATATAGGAGCAAACCAAGGCCCAGTGAGTGGAAATAACTTGCTCTAAGCTCTTGATTCAATTCTCTTTCTAATAAACTGTATGGTATCATCAAGTTCTCCTCTTTATTGGAGAACTTGCCTTTCTGTACAAGAAGGAGCAAATGGATAATGGCCCTACCCACTCTTGACATTTCATGAATAACTCCCTCACTCAGAAGGTGAATAGTTTAAAAATAACACAGTATTGTTAGATATGATTTCTTCCATATTCCTTCAATTCAATGGATATAGTCCCAGAAGGCTCAGAATGTAATCATATGGTATTAATTTAATGTTAAACTGATTTCTTGATCGAGTCGGGAAGAGATCACATTAATTGGAAGAGCAAGCAGATTTTTTTTGTTTGTTTTGTAAGGCAAGTGACTTGCCCACGGTCACATAGTGGCAAATTTCTGAAACCAAATTTGAACTCAGGTTTTCCTGATTTCAGTATTAGGACTCTATCCACTGTACCACATAGCTGCCCTGAGTAAGCTGGTTTTAAATGACTAGGCCCTAGATGCATTTGAGTACAAGAGTTGAGGGCAACAAAGGGGATTTTCTCTTTTGCCATCCAGTGCCAAAAGGCCGTCTCTTGGAAATTACTTGACCAATAAGAGATGCTGAATCAATCAGAGAGTAGGGAAATACATTACAGACATAGATACAAAGAGATCATCACTTGAGAGAGGAAGTGGTTCCAAGGAGTGAGACTAGGACTATGGAGAGGAACTTTAGAGACACTGCACATAAAGGAGCTGTATGAGGACACTGTATCAGGATAGCAAGGACTTTCAGGCCCTACAATACCAGAAATTGAGTTGCCTTTGCCATATGTGGCCTATGCATATGCCTACCACCATTGTATTCTTAAATTTAAGCTTATTGTTCACTTGGATGCTATGTTTCTTTGTGGGAGAATATACCCCCAATCTTATTGGGGGGGGGGGAGGCAAGGGAATAATGGTATAACTCGTTTTGCTGTGGCATTTGAGTAAATACCTTTTCTTAGAACTAATTGAATCTACTGGCTAATTGTTAATGGGAAGCACACCAGTAGGGGATTCATGAGTTGCAATGAGTTAGAACAAAGGTAGCAGGCACCCTATGCGATCCTACTTGTAATTATGAATGGAAATTGGGGGAGGGTGTTAGAATATCACTTTCTGTTGTTCCTAATTTGTCCATCAAAGGATCATAAGATTTAAGTCAAAATTCTAGAGGTAATATATTATTTTAATTTTACAGATAAAGAAACTGAGGCTCCAGTCACAGAATAATAGAATTAGTATTCAAATCATTGGTCTTCAGCTAAAGGCTGGATTGATTATGAGTCTGGAAATGTTCAGAAGATCCCTATATGGTCATAGATGGCATTGGATGGCTTCTGAGCCATGATTTCATGAACCCTGTTCTTCTGAATTCAAATCCAATGCTCTTTCCATTACATAGCAGAGCAGATATTACAATCCCAAATTACATAATGAATGTTTTAAAGGGTTTGGAAAACCCTATATAAGAAGGAACAGGTGATGGGAACTGTCTATGTTGTCATCTTTGAAGAAAGAAAATCATTTATTAAATGCTCACTCTACACGTAGCTATTTACAAATATCTCATTTAATCCTCACAATAACCCTGGGAGATGGGTGTTATTATTATCTCTATTTTGCATTTAAGGAAACTGAGGCAGAGAGCATTTAAGTGACTTAGGATCTTTCAGCTAGTAAGCATCTGAAGTCACATTTGAACTCAGATGTTCTTGATTCCAGGTCCATCACTCTATCCAGTGAGTCAGAGAGTTAGCTGAGGCTAAAGACTGTCTAGAGAATCTGGAAGGAAAAGAAAAGGTAGGGTCTTTATCCTGGAGCAGCATATTTGAGACTCTGCAGTCCCTGTATTATCTTCCACTTAAAATGCCTTCCTGGATTTTTGTTTTCTTTACATAATCCTTAGATTTGGAAAGATTCTCTTGAGCCCTTCCCCAGACCTCTCTCTTCTGAAAATTATTCTCTCTGAACTTCCGTTCCCATTTGCCAACATTAGACAAATTAACCTTACAAAATAACACAAAATGTCCACTGGGTAAAAAGAAAAATTCAAAACTTAGGAAGACAGGACATTGTAGAAACAGTACCAAGTTATAAAAAGGTCAGAATTGAGAATGAGGAAGGCTAAATTCAAGTCTCAGCTCTAACACTTACTCCAACTCTGCGTAAATTAAGTGCTTCAAACCTCAATTTCCTGATTTGTAAAAGAGATACTTGCATAATCTCTTTATGAGATGTCTGTCTTTGAGACATACTAATAGGCAGCTGCTTCAAAGGCTCCAGGGCCAATGTCTTCTCATTTGCCCAGCAATGGGGGCACTATTTTGGGACTTCTCTGACTTCTGTGCCATACCTTAGGAAACTTATTGGGATAATCTCATCATCGTTAAAGATTTTAGCAGCCCTGGTACTCTACCACTCTTTGCCTCCCTGAATGGAGGGTGAGCCATGAACTCCAAACCTCCATGAGTTTTGTTTTTGTTTTTAATATGTGACCCAGAATTTAGCACAGTGCTTGGCACACAGCAGGTGTTTATTGACTATGCCATCATTCTTAGAAAGTGATAATGTTTTTTAATTGGTTTTTCAAGGTATAAGGGCAGAACATACCTAGTTCTGCTCACAACTGGCCCCTCCATGTGAGTCTCTTCTACCTTTTCCCCACCTTGATTTGTTAGTACTACTTCTAGAGTGGCTAATAGAGGCTCCTTGTTAATTCCATTTATATAAGCTCAAGCCACCCACTACTGGCTTCCTTAATAGGAACAGAAAAAGCAGGAGGCTGCTGGATTCCAAATGGTTAGAGTAGTATGGGAAAGAGCCTTTGGAGACTCATTATACTGAGGCAAAACATTATTAAAAATCGATGTGGCTGCCCTGTAAAGAATTTTACTAAGATTTGGAACATGGAGGGGAAAAAGGCAATCCCAGCAAAAGAAAATCAAGGTATGAGATACAAAGTAGGGGGGACACAGATGGTTTTTGAATTTGAATTTATATTATGGATAAATATGAGGTTCTCATTTTCCCCTCAACCTCCAATTCTTCTATTCAAACTATAAAAAAAAGAACAGTTTGATGCTTCTCACCGAGTATCTCCACAAAGCAGAGTGCCACTAAAAAAACTTGATGAGTTCTGGAGCATGGTTTTACCATTAGTGGGCTGTGTAACCTCAGGAAAGTAATTTCCTCATTCATAAAATATTAGGAGATTTCTCAGGTCTTTTCTAATTCTAATAACTTTGAGTGATGAGGCATTTAGAGCCTTCTTTTGATGATGCATTTGAAGAGAAACACCACTAACCTTGGTATATTAGGGTTTCCCCCATAGAGTTAATTTTGGGGAAAGAGGGATGTGTTGTAGTCAAAAGAACCTTGAACTTGGGGTCAAGGAACCTCTACTGGTAATTTTATCCCAAAACCCACTCAGTACATAATGTTGCCAAGCACCTACTTAATATACCAGACACAATGGACATAAAGACAAAAAGGAAGCAATCTAGAAGCTCCTATCCTATTGGGGTGAAATTCTACATCCACAGAGAAGTGAATTCGAAATACGGGAGAATAAAGGAAGGCCTCCTATAGGAAGTAGTACATGAACTCAGTCTTGAAGTATTATTGTCTACTATGCACTATAGATGCTGTACTAAGCATCGGGGACAAAAACTAATAATTTATTAAGCACCTACTATGTGCAAGGCTAAGGGTCAGGGATACAAAGAGGCAAATTATAGTTCCTGCCCTCAAGGAACTTTTCATATAATAGAGACAACATACAACTACATACAAAGAAGCTATATGCAGGATAAATAGGAAATAATTAACAGAAGGAAGGCAATAGAATTAAGAGGGGTGGAGAAAGACTTCCTATAAAAGGTTTTATATATAAAAGCTGGGACTTGAAGGAAACCAGGGGCAGAGATGCAGAGGGAGAGCACTCCAACAGCAGAACACAGCCAGAGAAACTGCCCAGTCAAGAGATGGGATAGAACAGACAACAACATCATTGGACTGAACGTGTAATTCAACTGGAAAGGCTGGGGATGGACCTGCAGGAGATGGGGCTAGCTTATGAGGGACTTTGAATGCCAGAGTATTTTGCATTTGATCTCAGAGGATGATAGAGAGCTATAGGCATTTATTGCCAATTTATTGAGTAGGGGAGTGATATGGCTGGATCTGCACTTGAGCAAAATCACTGTTGGCTGAATAGACAGAATGGACTGGAGTGGGAAGAGACCTGGCAGGTAGATCAACCAACAGGTAATTGCAGTAATCTAGGCATGAAGCGATAAAGGCCTGCAATATGAGAGAAAAAATTGGAGTGTATTTGAGAAATGTGGCAAACCCTGGCAAAAGACTGGATGTAGAGGCAAGAAATAATGAGGGACTAAGGAGGACACCTAGGTTGCAAACTTGGAGAATTGGAAGATCATCCTCAACAAAGTTAGGGAACTTTGGAAGTGTGGAAGGTTTAAATAATGAGTTCAGTTTTGATTAGGCTGAAGTTTTTTTAGGCTGAATGTATTTACTGGATATCTAGTTTGAGATGTTTGAAAGACAAGTGGAAATGCAAGATTGGAAGTCAGCAGAAAGATTAAGGCTAGATAGTAGATATGTGAGTCATTAGTTTAAAAATGATAATTAAATCAAGGGAGTTGATGAGCTCACCAAGTGAAGTACAATAGAGGGAGGTGGCCCAGGACAGAACTCTAAGGACACTCATGGTAGGTGGGTTTCCTCTGGATTAGGATTCAGCAAAGGAGACAGAGGAGTCATTAGATGGATAGGATAACTAGGAGAGAGTGGTATCCCAAAAATCTAGAGAAGAGAGTATCAAGGAGAAGAGGGTGATAGATAGTGAGAAACATTGCAGGGCAAGATGAATGAGGTTCTAAAAAGATAGGAATGGCAAAGGAGAGCATTCTAAGCAAAAGGAACAGAATAGATGAAAGCATGAAGGCAGAGGCAGCTAGGTGGTACAGTGGTCAGAGTACCTGCCACTGGAGGCAGAAGGACCTGAGTTCAAATCCAGACATTTGACATTTACTAGCTGTGTGACCTTGGGTAAGTGCTTTGAAAAAAAAAAAAGCATGGGACATTAATACACTGTTGGTAGGACTGTGAACTGATCAGCCATTTTGGAGTGAAATCTGGAGTTATGCCCAAAGAGTTATAAAACTACATTCTTTTGACCCAACATTATTAGTTCTGTTACTCAAGGAAATCAGATAATAAGGAAAAGAACCCATATGTTCTAAAATATTTATAGCAGCTCTTTGTGATGGCAAATAACTGGAAATCAAGGAGATGCCAATCACTTGGGAAATGACTAAACGAGTTGTGGTATATGATTATGATAGAATACTATTGTGCTTTAAAAAATGATGAACTGGTTGATTTTAGGGAAAAAAACCATGGAAAAAGATTTGTATGAAATAATAAAAAGTGAAATGAGCAGAACTAAGAGAACATTGTATATACAACAGTAACATTATTTGTTTGAAGAATAATTACGAACAACCAAGTTATTTTGAATATTATTCATTCTCAGATTAGAAAGCACCTACAATGCAAGAATAAATAAAAATATACAAAGTATAGTTTTACATTTATTTTTAAATCTGTGTCAAATGGTGGTCTTGTCTAATGTAGGGTAGGTAGGGAGGGAGAGAGGGAAGCTGTTGTGTCCTGCTTTCTAGAGCTGCCATGCTGGGGTGATTAAAATATACCTTCCTACTGGAGAAGTGATGAGGTGGGACTCCCAAAGATGGTGGAAAAATGGAGTCCCTTTATTACAAGGACTTTCCCCCTTTTATACTCTCTTAGCCTTATGTAACAAAAACCTGTGCATGCGCCCAGTATATACTGCGCAGGTGGGAACACACAAACAACTTGTTATTGTATGTAGTTTACCACCTGATATCACTCTGCTTCAATCTCAACACAGGTTGTCACCACCTCCAACTGTTCAAGAAGGCCAAGAGCCCTTGGGGACATGGGGAACCAGACATTGTCAGCAGGTTCCCTCTGGGCTGAAGGGTCTTATACTTCACCCAGAGTTTCCCCACTGACTGTGACCCTCTACAGGAAGCAGTTTGGAACTTAAAAATGCATACATATATTTACATTTTTTATAAAAAGGAAAATGTATCATACAGATACTGGGTTTTATTATTGCCACACAGGCTTTATCATTTCTCCTCCAAAGAGTTTGAAATTCTTTCCCATCTCTGATCTCATTGGTCTAATATGTCCAAGGAAGAGTAAGTTCTGCTGGTCTCTTTTAAATGAAAACGATCCTTGAAAATCACTAATGCAATATATATTGCACCAATATTTCTGCTTCAATACCACTATGGAGCTATGATCTTATTGTTGTCTGTATGTCCTTCTACCAGTGAAGATAACGAAACACTATTTAAAAAAAAAAAAAAAAAAAAAAAAAGAATCTTCAGATTTCCTAAGATATTCTAGAGCAGGGTTTCTTAAAACTTTTTCCATTCATGAATTCTTTTCAGCCAAGAAATTTTTATAGAATCCCAGGTATATAGATATATAAAACAGACATATAAATCAAACATTTAATGATAATAATTCATAATTTTGTGATGTCTACATTCAGGTATGCAATCTCGAATGGAGTTGCAACCTATAGTTTTAAGAAGCTTTGTTCTGGACCACATTGCTTGTCCTGTAGAAAATACAGTATATAATTATTTTACTCCTTAAACCAAACTTACTATTATTAGTTTATAAGATATTGGTTTATTAGAAATTCAGTTTCAATGTTTCAGACTTTTAAGAGAATAATCAAATTCATAAACTGGAATTGCTGAAGAGGTTCAGAAAAGCAAGCCTTAATAAGCAGATAACTTATCTATATTCACATACACATAACCCAATCAATGTGGGAAAAGCTTTACAATCCTTACTTTTAAATGGGCAGAGAGTCCCCTAAAATCTCAGAATGAGAAAACTAGAGCTGGAAAGGACCTTAGAGAACATCTGGTCCCCAGCTTCTTAAACTGTAGGTCACAACCCCAAATGAGGTCTTGTAACTGAATGTGGGGTGTGTGACATTTTGATTATCAGTAAATGTTTGATTTGTATACCTATTGTATATACCTATACCTGGGTCATGCAAAAATTTTTTGGATGAAATAGGATCTCCAGTGGAAAAAATTTAAGAAGCCCTGATCTAGTCCAACTCCTATCACCCTCATTTTACAGATGAAGAAACTGAGGCCCCCAAAAGGTAAAATGACTCAAACTGGCAGGAATCAAGTCATCATATCACCTTTTGGCCAACTCCAAGCCTTGGTGGAGAGACCACTGTGCTGGAAAAATCAGGAAGACCTGAATTCAATAAGGCCTCAGATGACATTTACTAATTGTCACTAGCCAAATCACAACTTCTGTTCGCTCAGTTTCCTCATCTGTAAAATGGGATAATAACAGCACTTTTCCCACAGCCCAGTTGTGAGACTGAGATGTTTGTAGATACTGTGTCCAGCATTAGCTGTCTATAATTTTTTTCCTACCCCCCTTCCTGATTCTTTTCCCTTCCCTATGCCACTAGCCCACCTTATCTTCCTATACCTTTCTACCAGACATCCTGGGTTCCTGTTGGTCAGCTATTTCCTTCTCTTGAACCAGACCACTGTACTCCCTTTCCTGCCTTATGCTGCCTCCTGTTTTCCTTCTCCCTGTCTGCTCACTTGTATTTGCATCCCCAGCACCAAGCAGAGTGCCTGGCCCGTAGTATGGACTTAGAAAATGTTTTTCATTCATTTTAGGCAGCAAAGCTGAGATTTGAACTTGGTTCTTCTGACTCCAAATGTAGCTTTCTCTTGTGCTATACTTGTTGTTCCCAGTCTTAATATGTTGAGTGTACTGTTTCTTGGGTGGTGAAAAGATCAACTTTATCCTTCTCAGACATTATGAATTAATGAAATCTTACAGGATTAACACTTTACTATCCAAGAAACTCCTAGATAACCATGTAAAATTTATCATAACACTTTTTTAAGCCTTCAAGGGGCATTAACTCTTATGTAGCCTGGGGATATAAGTAACTATCAATTTGAAAAACTGATCTATTCTAATAGCTATTGGAAAGTGCAGAGACCATTTAATGAGTCCTCAAAAGTTTGGAAAAGTTAAAAGGTGGTGATGATGAAGATGGTGACTAATTGTTCTCCTCTAATAAGAAAAAAATAGCTGAATATCATCACATTTAGACTAAATGTAATTTTTGATATGGTTCCAGATGGAAGGTGGAACCTTTCTTAGAAAGCCATGGTTTGGAAGTATCTATGTTATTATCATTCTATGAAAGAAAAACTTATAAAACTACCTTATTAAATTTCAAAGAACAAATAAAAGCAAGGGAAATTTGGAAGTCACTGATCAGTAGCTTTTATAAAAACCATATTTGGACAATGACCTACGAAAGTTGACCATGGGGAAGAAATCATGGTTTGTCATTTCTGTATCATCCTTAATGCCGAATAAAAGATGTCTAACATAGCATGTTATAGTGGAAAAAGTGTTGGGTTTAAGTCAGGAGACTGGAGTTCAAGTTCTATCCCTGACAACAGCTGGTAAAGGAAGTCTGTTAGAGAATGTAGCTGCAGGACAGTCTGTATCCAGCTTTTTAGACAACTTCACTTAGATTTCAATAACCGTCTAGATTAGTAAATCTATGAAAGATGCAGGGCAATGAATGGGGGACATGAGATATAGGGGAAAGTAATCGTACACTGATAAATGTGGCCAACTGGATTTAAAAATAAAAGTTAGATTATAGAAATGTGTAGAGCAAAGAATGCTTTCTAGATATTCTAAAAATAAACAGCATAAATGAAGGCTGGACATCCCTTGTAGGAAAATGAGCATCATGACCCAAAGGACATGCAACAGCTGGCCAGTGGAATCTAAGCACCTTTTTTGCAGGTTTCTTACCATTCATAATGCACAGGTTTATTTGTGTTGGGAAATCCTAACACCCACTTAAAAGTACAAAACAATAAAGTAGAAGGGTTGAGGCTAAGGCTATTTTTGTCACTTTAAAAAGGAATTCATCACGGCCACATGGAAGAGTCTGTGGAGGGAAGAGTAACAGTGTTAGAAGACCCTACTAATTGAAAAATCAATCAGAGACAGAGATAAGTGCTTTAAGAGCAAAGTGATCCAATTTACAAAAAATGTGGTTCACACATCCTTTTCAGGAACATGTTGAGATACACTTATAGTCTATCTTCCCATCCATCCCAAGGAGGCTGGGGGTTATGACCTCATGGCCAAGCTTTGGGGTAGGTGGCATGTAAATTTGTTAGGCATGGGTGGGAAAGTCAGAAACATAATATAGTAGCAATCAGAAAGGAGAGAGAATTGGGAATAAGGAGATCTAGTTTTTTCTTCCAGAAGAGCTACCAATTAGTTGTGTGACCTTCAGCAAATCACCACCTTTAGGCCTCACAAGGGGGCTAAAATACATAAATACAATGGGAAGTAGCTAAAGTAACCAGCAGCATCTAGCATTTGAAGGGACTACCAAGATGGTGTAGGTATGCCAGTTGTCATCTATACTGGGACTGGAGTCATGAATCTTTTTGTAGTTGTCTCCTGACAGCAACGAAATAAATCCTGGTCAAAATGACACTACTCTAGTACTGTGACTAAAGAAAAAACTTTTTAAATACGTAGCCAGCCAAATCATGGATGAGTTTCTCAATAGTGATAGGTACTATGAATTCTGTTATAATTTAGCTTGAATTTATTTAGCAGGTCACCATGACTGTTAATGGGAGCAATTGGAAAGTTATGGAAGACAGGAAGCTTGATCAACTAAAAATAAAAGGAAAAAAAAATTATGAGGGAGAAGGAAGAAAGAATCCAGGAGACTGAGACAGGAATCATTTATCAAAAGCTCTCTTAAGATTACAAATGTACATTTTGTTATGGATTTTTTTATTTTACACATTTGCACCAAAGAAAGAAAACTAATTACATACAATATCCTGATTTATAATTTTTCTCCTATACCCATTATATAAATACCCCACAGTGATTTGTTTAATAATGTTAGGAAAAAAATACTAAAAAATCTCTTTCTGAACCTTAATCTCAAATGAAGAAAGTACTCTTTATTGTCTGTAAGGACCCAGAAATTTGCTCCTGGATAAAACACCTTACCTGCATTCTTTAGAGATCATATAGTTAAGCAAATCCTACTCAAGGTATACATACTTCCTGAAAGTAACGCCAGAGGTATTAGCTCTCACTTGCCAATACCACTGTTTCCTTAGCCCTTCTCTGGTCCTTTGAGTAGTCAAAATCTCATTATAAAACACTGAAACAGTCCTTGTAATAAGTCTATTGTGTATCAAATTAATTTTTTTCTTATCATTTGGACATTTATTGCTTTCCTCAAAGATTGCTCCAAACTAACTGCAATGTTAGTTAATTCTAACAATTAGTTAGAAAATTCTAAGAGGATTCAATTCAATATACATGCAGATGCTTTCCCATTCCCCAAACTACCCAGCTCTTCCCTTAATCTAATGTTTCCATTTGATAATTAATGCAGGAGACAATTTTTGCATCAAAGCTGAGCATTAAACATCTCTTTTCATGCATAAGTCTATCTGAGATGGCATAGACACATAAGGAGAACTTTGAGAACTTTCAGCATTATTGATCAAGAACTATATTTCAGGTGGCAACAAAGTAAAGTTGTTTTTTTTAAGTATACCCTGTCAAGAACACCCCAGGGGATTATCACAGTAAAGAGCAGATTTGTTGAAAAAGAACATTTGTAGACTAAAGATTTTCTGAAGTTCCACAAAACATTAGAGTTGAGATGTGGTAGCTTTTTACAGTGGTGATCAGTAATGCTAAATTCCTCAAGAGGAAATGAAATGAAGGAGACATAGCTATACGCACATTGGACTCAAGTACTCTAAACTATAATACATGGATTAGGTATTGTCCTAATACATTTGGGAGGGGAATGGCATTTTGAAAACCAGTGTGGATTTTGCCAAAACCTATGTTTTTGAAACTCAACAGCTTGTCAGGAGACGATAAGATAACTTTTCTTTTCTTCCCAATTGTGCATGGAATAGGGCCAGCAGCCCTCAAAGCTTGCCTATTAATTTAGGATCATTTTCTCAATGAGAATATTTTGTAGATAGAGAAAGATAGCCAGAAAACCTTTCATAATTAGGAATCCTGTACATCTTCCCTGGGGCCATGATACTAATTTATTTTTGAAAGGAGACATGGCATATTATTTTAGGGAGGTACATGCTATGGGGTAATAAGATGAAGCATCATTAGCATGTATTCTTTCAATGAAGAGTCTCCTAGCTTAGGAAATACATCTTTTACACAGTTGGCACTACAAAATGCTGCAATGCACCAAAATCTTTACAATACTCTCCCAGTTTTTGCCAAAGTGGAACAGGGCAATCAATAGGAGGAAGTGGGGGAGGAGAGAGAAAAGGTCAGGTTAAAGAACAACAGAAGAGATCATGACAGTCCAGAAATTTAATAACTCCAGAAAGAAAATTCAACAAGACTTCCCTTTTAGTCACAAGCTAGCTTAAATAAAATGAATAGAAAAGAGAATTTTGGGTAGTGTTATGTCTAGTATTGGTAGAAGCAATACCAAATTTACCAAGGCCATAGCCTAAGAAACAATCCTTATACCAGAGTAAATGTAAATATAAGGAAGATCAATTTCCAGTTCATCAGTGTTGACTTCCTTAGGGTTTTATCCGGTAGGAAAGTAACTGTAACTCAAATTTTAAAGGACCAAAGGACTCAGGAGCAGGACTGAGTGCTTGGCTAGAGTGGACAGCTTGAATTAAAAGAACATTTCCTGTTCGTGCTGTTCAGGAAATAATTTTCTAGCAATAAAGGCAGTCTATTGAAATTTCTTTTAAAAATGGGATTCTCAATTTCCTGAAATTCACAGCATTGTCCCAAAATGTAATATTTTTTCTTTGGGGGATGGGGAAGTGTTTGGCACAGGTAGACAGGGATTACAAACTTTGTGTAGGATGTAGCAATTGAGCTGAGCTCTGAAGAAAGCTAAGGATTTTACTAGGTGCAAATGAAGAAGTACATCCCAAGCATGGGGGAGGATGGGATTGTAGACTCCTTTGGGGCTACCCTCTGAAAAATTGAAAAGGATTTACTCTTAGTTCACATAAACTCTCAAAGTTACACTAGAAAGGGGGGAGTTTTTGAATTTGGTGGAACTGTTGGGCAAATCTGTTCAGTTCACAGCATCAATCAATCATTTATTCATGATGGAATAAGCCAGAAGTAATAGCTTTGGTACTGGGAAAGAAAATGGATTTATTTATAAAAAAATGATAGAATCCATCTTTTTAATTTTAGAAAGAAGTGAGGCAATTTAATTGTATTTTGTCTCTACCCAAGTCCCATGCCCAACATTTTTCTAATTCACCAGTATAACAAAGCCCTTAAGATCCACTTATGAACATTTCTTGCTAGAACATTTAGTGATGGAAAACAATTCTTTTGTTCCAATAGTTGCGGGTCAATCTAGCTTTTTATTTATTTATTTATTTTTAAAAGCTAACATTTTATTTGTCCATTTCATGTTCCAGAGGGGTTGCTGCTCAGCTACAAAACCACAGAAAGTCAGATCTGTGAGTAAGCCTGGAAGTATAAATGAAGAATTAATAAATGGTTTTTACCAAAGAGAAACCTGAGACCAATGTCCACATGCTAATTATACCCAAAAGGCTCTGCTGCTGTTAACAACTGTAGCAGCAATAATGTTACTGGTACAGTACAACAGAGGCTATTAATGTTGCATTGACTGAGTAAATATACCCATGCACTCACACCCAGTCTCTCATTCATATTTTTATTTTTAAAATATATAGATATTAAGGACATCCCCCTTCCCTACCCAAGCCCCTCATAGTAGAGACTATTGTTGTACCTTTAGTTAGGTAACTGCGTGTAGGAGAAATCGCACATGTGTCACTATCACTATGAAGTACCCAAGTGTGTTTCAGGTGACGTACCCCATGAAGTGAGATGTGAAAGGAGTGCCTTAGAAGTCTTGGAGTCACCATCTATATTATTTTGGTATAGAAAAGGGAGGGAGGGCAGGAAGAGAACAAAAAAGTCTAAACAGTCATTTCTATTCTTTCTCTCTACACTCAATTTAAGGTGGTCTTTCAAGAGTTTACTGAATGAGACAGCATATATCTGAATATTCAAGACATTTTTTTCTATCTCTTCCCTATGGAAAATCCCTTCATAGAAGATCTGGAGAACACATGGCTAGCAATCAGCACTTAAGATGACTCTTGTTCTACATTTAGATGTTTCAAACATCAGAGAGATGATACTTTGCTCAGGGGGTATCATGCAGAGAAAGATAAATTAGTGGAAGTATATTGGAAGTCTATTTCATCAACTGGCTGACAGATGCTTATTTTTATATGTTCTTTCATCTATCTTTCTCAAGTATTAATATATATGCTCCTCCATCACCAACTCTGCAGAAAAAGTTAGGGAAAGAAAAATGTAAGAGAAACACACAACCTTGCCCAGATCACAAATCTTTCAGTTTGCCATACTAGTCAAGTTCTTTATACCTTGAAAACAAAATTCTCAGTGTTCTTTCAAAATTCAATAATTAATTTCCCAAAGCTCTTTATCTCCACTGTTCAGGAGAAGACAGCCTGCTCTGTGAAGGTAATAGCAGTGAATAGCAAATATAAGATTCAAGATTCAAATCCACAGGTGTACAAAAGCAGCTAGAGATTAACCAAACACCCTTTCATAAGTTCATTAATGGACTCCCTCATAGCAACATTACTTAGATCAAGAAGCACTTATGAATGGAGCCTCCTTTGAATCTTTTAAATTGTCACCAGTTTCTAAGCATCTGTTAAAAAACAAAGAATATCTTCTCCATCACATTTTCCAAAAAATCATCATGAGTTACAATACTCTTATTTTTAGGTGGTTATTCACTCACACACTCATTACCAAGAGTATTCTTGAAAGGTGATTAGATTTCCTGTTATCTCAATTAAAAAAAAAATCACTTAGAGCCCCTAAGTAAAAGATTTCACTGATAGCTCCACTTAATAGCACCAGATTTCTTCATTGAGAGAATTTTCTCAAAGCCAGGGACCAGAGAGTCTCTGTTTATTGCCTAGCACTCAGGGAGATAGACATAAAACCCTCTTAATAGTCTCCTAACCCATACAATCTGTACTATCTCCCAATTTCCCTTTCTCTTCAATAATGTTCAAGAATAAATTTTCACTTGCTTGCAGTTACTCATATGAGTATGATTCTTCCTCATATCCCTTTTCCATTGATATTTCCACAGTTTAAACACATGGCTCACGACCTGGTGAGCCACACATTTTGCTTTTTCATATCACAAAGAAAAAGAAATATTGGTCCCAAGAGAAGAGAGAAAGGACTTAGTGTTATATGGGACATAGAGAATGGTGTAGGGGAAACGCCAAAGAAAAAAATAATTTAAAAAATTTCAGGCCTATGACTTTTCCTCTCATTTCTGAGGTAAAACAGACAGCTACAGTATGACAAGCTCCAAGTATATCCCCTCTTTATAGGGAAAATAACATTCTCCTTCTTGTATTACATCACAGAGAAAGAGAGCAATCCTTCATCTTGAGCATGACATCATAGTCCTAGGATGGTAAAACACTTTACTAATGCATTATCCAGTTTTGCAAATGAGGTGACTTAGAGGACTTGCTCAAGGCCGTACTTGGAATTAATAGCAGCTCTCAAGACTGTGATTAAGATTCGTGGGTCTGCCATATAAGCTTGTGTGATGCCTATTTTGCTTCATAAAATAACCTAATTTCATTGTTTTCCTTATATCATTGCCACAACAATTTAACTTTTATCCTTTCCTATCAAAATAATAAAGTAACTTTAAGTCTTTTCTTTTAACTTTTGTTTACCTTGTCCAATATAGCTTTCATGTATAATGATTTATATCACAAATCTCAATTTCAATCTCTCTCTCTCTCTCCTCTCTCTCTGTTTCTCTCTTTCCATTGGTATGACACATCCTAGAACAGAACCAAATACATTTCTGAATACCCAATCATTAACAAAAGGGGGAGGGGGGAAAATATATGCATATAAAAATTTAAAACAAATGAAATCCTCATTTTCTCCTCCTTTGTGTTCCCCACATATCATTCCCACCTTGAGGTAAGTTCGAACTTTCTTGTGGGCAGCAACAGATCCATTTCCTTAAAGTACAGAGGAAAAAATTAGGTTTCTGTGACATTCTGCTCCCAGTCAGCATCTTTTGTTGCATCAATGTTGGGACGTGAAGACTGCTCCTGTTCACTTACAGTACTATTAATAAATTAAAAGTTTTTTTGAAAGTGCTCTTCTCAAAGTTTGTTCCATTATGCTGTGCTCTCCCATTCACCCTGGGCATCCACAGATCCATTTGTCACCTTCTTGACTTTCTTCATATTCTCCATCACTCCTGAAGTTGTCACCCTTTAAAAAAAAAAAAAAAAAAAAAAAAAGGATGTAGTTAAGAAAACTTTAGGCAAAGGCTTTTTTCAATAGTCTCTCTATCTCCCCCTCCACACATGTCCACACACTATACATTTTTGAAAGTAACAAGTCCTTTCATTAGGCGAATGTTCTTGATTCATTATCTTGGCCTTATCCTCACTTTCCCTTGTTCACATATCCAACTGGTTGTCAAATCTCAATCTTTCTATCTTCACAATATCTCTCAAATTTTACCTCTTCTCTTTATTCACATGGCTGCCAATTTAGAAGAGGCATTTATCATCTCTCATCTAAATTACTGCAGTAGCCAAAATGGTTTCCCTGCTTCAAGTTTCTCTTCACTGCAGTCCAGCTTCCATAAAGTTACTGAAGTCCTTGTCTTTTAAGGACAAATATGATCATGTCACTCCTCTGCCCAATAACCTCTATCAGCTCCCTATTGCCTTTAAGATAAAACATAAAATCTTCTATTTAAATTTTAAAATCCTTCACAATCTGACCTCTTATCTTTTTGACCTCTCTGGATACTACTCCCATCTCTTGCCCTGAGATGCACTAAACTGGCTTTCTCTTTGTTCCTTAATTCAACCCTCCAATTTATCTGCAAGCATTTTCACTGGCTGTCTCAAATGCCTAAACATATTCCCTCCTCACCTCTGCTTATTAAGAGTCATTCAAGAAGTAGCTCAAACAGAAATTTTTCCTAATTCCTGTTAGTGAAAATTATCTTGTATTTAACTCCTTTTTATTTATTTACATGTTCTCTTTATATTTATTCTGTAAGACGTATATATGTATTTTTTCTCTTCAGCATTGGAATATAAGATAATTTCAGAGTAGGAATTATTTTATTCCATATCTTTATATCCCAAGTACTTAACACAGGGCCTTGTCTCTAGAAGGCACTCACTTTTTTTTTTTTTTTTTTAAATAATAGCCTTTTATTTTCAAAATCCATGCAAAATAAGTTTTCAATGTTCACCTTTGTGAATTCTTATGTTCCAAATTTTTCTTCCTCCCTTCCTCTCGCCTCCCCTAGGTAACAAGTTATCCAATATATGTTAAACATGTACAATTCTTCTACAATATTGCCACATTTATCATGTTGCACAAGAACAGATCAAAAAGGGAAAAAAAGAGAGAAAACAAAAGCAAGCAAACAACAACAAAAAGGTGAAAATACTATGCTTCAATCTATACTCAGTCCCTGTAGTCCCCTTTATGGATGCAAATGGCTCTCTCCATCATAAGTCTATTGTAACTGACCTGAATCACCTCATTGTTAAAAAGAGCCATGGTCATCAGAACTGATCATTATCTCATAATCTTCTTGTTGCTGTATACAATGTTCTCTTGGTTCTACTCATTTTACTTAGCATCAATTAGATCATGTAAGTCTCTCCAGGCCTTTCTGAAATCATCCTGCTGATTGGTTTTTATAGAATAATAATATTCCATTACATTCATATACCATATTGTATTTAGCCATTCCCCAACTGATGGACATCCATTCAATTTTCAGTTTCTTGCTGCTACAAATAATTTTGCACATGCAGGTCCTTTTCCCTATTTTATGATGTCTTTGGGATATAGGCCCAGTAGAGACACTACACTGCTGGATCAAAGGATATGCAGTTTGATAGCCCTAGAAGGCATCTATTTATTTATTTATTTATTTTTGACCATGGGAGAGATTTTTATTTTATTTTTATTTATTTTTATTTTTTTTATTTAATAGCCTTTTATTTACAGGATATATACATGGGTAACTTTACAGCATTAACAATTGGAAGGCATTTATTTAATAAATGCTTATGAACTGATTTAACAGGCATATTTAAGGGCTTAAATGAAAATGCCATATAATCAAGACGTAAGGAAATGGAAGACCATAATAAGGGAAGGATACTAAGATATTATAATGAGTCCTTCACTGGGCTAGGATTAATAGTCCACCGAATTTTTATTATATGGTTTAAAAAAAATTTTGATCTGGAAAAAGTTGCCAGTGTCAGGTACTATTGGATGAATTGTGAATTTGTATAGCTATTCTGGAAAATAATTTGGAACTATGACCAAAAAGCTATTAAATCATCTATATTCTTTATCCCAGTGACATTACTACTAGGTTTATATGCCCAAATAAGTCAAAAAAAGAAGAAAATGTACAAAAATATTTACTGTAGCTCTTTCTACAAGAGCAAAGAATTAGAAACTAATTGGACATCTATCAATAAAAGAATGATTGAATAAATTTTAATATATAAATATGATGGAATACTATTGTGCCATGTTAACCTAATACAGTGAAAACCTACAATACCCAAAGAGGTAAGAAATCTGATTGATACAATAACCAGCTTGATCTCAATGAAGAAGCATGCTATCCACTTCCTGATTCAAGATGATTAGATATTTATTGAACATGGCCAATGAAAGAATTTGTTTTGCTTGATTATATTTGTTTCAAAGATTTTCTTGTTTTGTTTTTTTTTTTGGTTCAATAGTTTTTGTCCATTGAAAAATATTTTAATTTAAAAAGATGTACTAGATGTTCACCACAAGTTAAGTTGAGGTCCCTTGTTAATGTAATCCAGGTGTGATTAGGAAGAGCAGAGTAATTGGAAAGACTATATCTCTCCAATTTTTGGCTGGGAAGATAATAATTGTATTTATTTTTCCAAAAACATGTAAAAATAGTTTTCAACATTTTTGTAAGATTTTGTGTCCCACACTGATGCATTGTTGGTGGAGTTGTGAACGAATCCAACCATTTTGGAGAGTAGTTTGGAACTATGCTCAAAAAGTTATCAAACTGTGCATACCCTTTGATCCAGCAGTGTTACTACTGGGATTATATCCCAAAGAGATTATAAAGAAGGGAAAGGGACCTGTATGTGCATGAATGTTTGTGGCAGCCCTTTTTGTAGAGGCTAAAAACTGGAAACTGAATGGATGTCCATCAGTTGGAGAATGGCTGAATAAATTGTGGTATATGAATATTATGGAATATTACTGTTCCGTAAGAAATGAGCAACAGGATGATTTCAGAAAGGCCTGGAGAGACTTACACGAACTGATGCTGAGTGAAATGAGCAGGACCAGGAGATCATTATATACTTCAACAACAATACTATATGATGACCAGTTCTGATGGACCAGGCCATCCTCAGCAACGAGATCAACCAAATCATTTCCAATGGAGCAGTAATGAACTGAACCAGCTATGCCCAGAGAAAGAACTCTGGGAGATGACTAAAAACCATTACATTGAATTCCCAATCCCTATATTTATGCACACCTGCATTTTTGATTTCCTTCACAAGCTAATTGTACAATATTTCAGAGTCTGATTCTTTTTGTACAGCAAAATAACGGTTTGGTCATGTATACTTATTGTGTATTTAATTTATATTTTAATATATTTAACATCTACTGGTCATTCTGCCATGTAGGGGAGGGGGTGGGGGGGTAAGAGGTAAAAAATTGGAACAAGAGGTTTGGCAATTGTTAATGCTGTAAAGTTACCCATGCATATATCCTGTAAATAAAAGGCTATTAAATTAAAAAAAAAAAAAAAAAAAAAGATTTTGTGTCCCAAATTTTTTCTCCCTCCCTAAGACCACAATCTGATACACATATACATATAAAATACTTTTAAACATATTGCCATATTTGTCATGTTGTACAAGAAAAATCAGACCAAAAGGAAAACACTACAAGAAAGAAAAAGCAAACAAAATAAAACAAAAAAGGTGAAAACACTGCTTTAATCCACACTCGGTCTCCATAGTTCTCTCTCTGGATGCTGATGGCATTTTCCATTCCAAGTCTATTGAAATTGTCTTGGATCACCACATTGCTGGACTACGTCTATCATAGCTAATTATGGAGATAACAAATAGAATTAAGGCCCTAAAAGTGCAGAGTTAAGATTGTAGTTCTCTGCCCTTTCCTAGAAGAGCAAAGTTATTCAACTGAGCCTGAGGCTGAAAGTGGTAAAGTAACTGTTAATCTAAGAGAGAAAGCAGACTCCAATAGATTAACCAATAGACCAAATGGATCTTGTAAAGAGCCAGCCCAGCAGTCAAGTGATTTACCTGGCCCAGCCTTGAAGCCAACTGATATGTCCAGTGGAAACTCTGAGAAGCAAGTCCTGTCTGGCAATAAAGCAACTAATCGATCACTGATACTTACGCCTTTTGCCTCATTAAATTTTGGGGGGATTATCCAGAGAAAGAAAGCACATCAAAGCCTTGTAGTTTTGGAGATATAAATTATCTTACCCTAAAAAGCCTGCTTATCATTGTACTTTTAATTTTCTGCCATGAGTGTGGTACAATGGATATAGTGCCTGGCCTGGAATCAGGAAGACGCCTCTTTCTGAATTCAAATCTGGCTTCAGATATTTACTAGCTGTGTGACTCTGACAAGTCACTTAACCCTGTTTGCCTGTTTCTTCATCTGTAAAATGAGCTGGAGAAGGAAATGGTGAACCATTTCAGTATCTTTGCCAAGTAAACCCCATAAAGGATCAGGAACAGTTGGATGTGACTAAAAATGATGGAGGAATAACAAATAAAAATGTGCCTCATGTTGGGGAAAAGGCTCTATATAGTTCCTAGCATGCCATTTGGAGAAATGCCTGTTTTAAAAGGAAAAAAAGTTTCTGAATAGTACCATGTCAAGGTTGGATTAGATTTAGATTTTTGTCCAAGAAATGGAGTCTCAACTACTAATTTTGCATTCCTGACCTTACAAGCTCTGGCCTATTTATACTGTCACCTTATATGGCAATGATAATCCTGGGATCAACCTGTACTTAGAATAACACTTTGAAATGAAAGGTTTATTACCTGAAAGATAGGAAAACCACTTAACTTGGATGGTGAAGATATAGTAATTCTTAATATTAGGAGTACTAGAACACATGTAGTGTAGAAAATCCTTCTTGTCCCTGAATCAGAAGTCTTCATTTCACCAACTGCCTCAATCTCAAGTGTGAAACAACTCTCTGTTGTGATAAATTTGCTTTCAATCCAGACTGCCAGCTGTACAAAGATTTTCCTTACAGACTGACAATATATAGTTATATTTATTCCTAAAATTCCTGTTGTCTTTTTTTACTTTGTGAGCTTGAACATGGTAGCAGTTGACCTCTACAAATAAAAGTCTGATATTATAGATCAGAATGAAAATTGATTTGACTTTAATAAGAACCTTGAATTCACGACTTAAAAGTGACAGTCTTTTATATACTGATAAAATCAAATCCAACAAAGTCTACTAAAGAAGCTAGGGTCACAAAAAGTAGAGCTCACCAACCCAGATGGCTAATTCATTTATAGTAGAGGAAAAATTTTAGAATTCAGTAAGGCAGAGCATGAATGGAATAGCTGAAAAGCATGGATGCTGAGAAACTAAAAATATGCTAGAAACTGCATATGGCATAATGCAATTTCAACAATAGGATCAAGGCAACAGTATTCCCCCATGGATAAATAAGAGCTTCCTATATAGGAAGCTATTTATTACCAGCTTAATAAATTGTGTGTATGTGTGTAACCAACTTTACTTCAGGTAAACCCAAATACTATTATATAATCTTATTTCACCTAAGAACAGTAATTCAAAAGGAGGTACTGCTACCTATAAATTTTATACAAATAAAACTGAGATCTCAGTAAAATTTTAAAAAATTTAGTTGGAAGGGAAAGTCAATCTTTTCTTCTTTTCATTCTTGCTGCCTATACTTCTTTTAAAAATTTAGTTAGAAAAAAATTTTGTTTCCATTCCTTTCCCTTCTCACGCTCCTGCTCTAAACTGAAAAAGCAGGGAAAAAAACCCTCTATTGCAGACATATACAGTGAAGCAAAACAAAATCTTGCATTAGCTATATCTGAGGGGAAAAAAAAGTCACATTCTACACTGACTCCTTCACCTCTCTATCAGAAGGTGGGTTGCATGTTTAATTGTTAGAACTTTGGACTGTGGTTGATCAGAGTTCCTAAATCTTTCTAAGCAGTTTATCTTTTTTTCCCCCTTAGTAAATTTATTTATTTTTAATACACATTACTTCATGAAATCATGTTGGGAGCGAAAAATCAGAGCAAAAGGGAAAAGCCATGGCAGAGATTAAAAACACAAACATACAAAAGAAGTGAACATAGCATGTGTTGATTTATATTCAGTCTCCTTAGTTCTCTTTCTGGATGCAGATGACATTTTCTATCCTAAGTCTACGGGGATTACTTTGGGTCACTGAATCACTGAGAAGAACCAAGCCTTTCATAGTTGATCACCGAACATTCTTGATGTTATTGTGTACAATGTATTCCTGATTCTGCTTGTTTTACTCAGCATCACTTCATATAAATTTTTGCAGGACTTTCTAAAATCAGCTTGTTCATCATTTTTTATAGAACAATAATATTTCATTACTTTCATATACCACAATTTGTTTAGCCATCCCCCAATTGATGGGTATCTACTCCTTTTTCAATTCTTTGTTACCACAAAAAGAGCTGCTACAAACATTTTTACATATGTGAATCCTTTCCTCTTTAAGATTTCCTTGGAATATAGTCCTAGTAGTGGCTTCAGGAGCAAAGAGTATACAGTTTTATAGCCCTTTGGGCATAGTTCCAGATTGCTCTCCAGAATGGCTGGATCATTTTACAATTTTATCAACAATGCATTAGTGCCCCAGCTTTCCCACATCCCTTCCAGCATTTATTATCTTTTCCTGTCATTTTAATCAATTTAAGAGGTGTGCGGTGGTATGTCAGAATTGTTTTAATTTGCATTTCTCTAATCAATAGTGATTTAGAGCATTTTTTTCATATAACTATATAGATGGTTTTAATTTTATCTGAAAATTGTCTGTTCATATCCCTTGACCATTTATTAATCAGGGAATGATTTGAACTCTTATAAATTTGACATAGTTCTTTACATATTTTAGCAATGCTTTATTAGAAACATTGGCTGTAAAGATTTTTTCCCCAGCAGTTTGTCTTTAAATTATTATTGTATAATTTGTTCTCTTGGTTCTACTCATTTTACTTTGTATCAGTTCATACAAGTTTCTCGAGGTTTTTCTGAAACCATCTCATCATTTCCTATAGCATAATAGCATTCTATAGCCAGTATTTATAAGCTACAACTTGTTCACTATTTCCCCAATTGAGGGGAACTCCTTTAGTTTTCAATATACAGTTAGTTTGTTTTGCTTAGTACCAGTTCCTCTCTCAACTTACTCCTCCTCTCTTATTCTCTTTTCTCCTTTCTTCCCCATCCCCTTGTATTTCCCTGTAGGGTTAAATGTATGTGTGTGTGTGTGTGTGTGTGTGTGTGTATTCTTTTTTCCTTTGATAATCTGAGATGAATTCAATTCTCATCTACTCTTCCCACCCCATTCTCTTCGTGTAGTCTTTTACTTGCACATTCTGTTTATATAGTATTTTTCCTTATCTTCTTTTCTATCTCTCCCTTTCCATTTCTTTTTTGAAGCTCAAGACACAACAAAACCAATTCCAGACCTTCTAATTAGATTTCCTCTGTAATTCCCAATGATAAGCTTCAAAGGGAACACATATTCTGTCATCTCTCATACTAGAATATAAACAGTTTATCCATATGAAGTCCCTGATGATTGTTCCCTCATGTTTACCTTTTTATATTTCTTTTAACTCTCACAGTTCAAAGTTTTTATGCAACTCTGGTCCTTTCATCTGGAATGCTTATAAGTTTTCTATTTCATAAAAAATCCATTTTCCCTTCTAAAGGATAATCATTTTTGCTAGGTAATATTTTACCTATCAATATTTTAAAACTATATTTTCCTTATAGAATACTATATTCTAAGTTCTCTACTCTTTTACAGTAGTGGTTGCTAAATTTTGTTGGATCTTGATTATATCTCTGCATTACTTGAATTCTTTCTTTATGGCTGTGGATAGTACTTTCTTTTTGACCTAGAAGCTCTGAGCTTTGGCAACTATATTCCTAGAAGTTTTCATTCTGTGGTTTCTTTCAAGAGGTAACCAGTAGATTCTATTTTCTCTTCACCCTCTGTTTCCTCAGAGATTTGAGCAGGTTGTTTTTTGTTTTGTTTTGTTTTTAATGATTTTTTGAAATGTGACTTGGTCATGACTCAGGTAATTCAAGGATTCTTAAATTATTTTCTAGTTTCATGTTTTCACTATGAAATACCTTTCATATTCTATTATTTCAGTCTTCTGACTTTGGATAATTCTTGTTTTCTCATAGTGTCTCTGCATTCTATTTGGACAATTCTAATTATCAGGAAGTTAGCTATTAGGGCAAAGTTTTTTATTTCTTTGCTAAACTGCTAATTCCCTTTCTACTTCTTTCTTCCACAGTTCTCATTATCCCCTACCCCCCCTCAATGTTTTCCTTTAACACTCTGGTTTCATTTAGAAAAAGTTTTGAAGTTTAAAACAAAACAAAACAAAACAAAACAACTCTTGTTTCATTTCTTCTAGAAATTCTAGTTGAATCTGCCCAATTTTATTTTCAATTTTAAAAATCTTCCTTCAATCCCCTCCCATACTCATTGAAAAATAAATATGATACCCATTATGCATAGGACGCTGTGCAAAACAAATGTCCATATTAGACACCCCCCCCCCAAAAAAAAAGGCAAGAAAAAAATTTTAAATGGAAAAAAAACAAAATCAAAAACCAAAAACCCTTAAGTCTGCATTCACAGCTCATCAAATCTCTCTCTGGAGGTAGATTTTTCATCATGAGTATTTTGGATCATTGTATTAATAGATCAGAGGACCTAACATTTCACATTAATCATAATATTGCATAAAATATTCTCTAGGTTCTGCTCACTTTACTTTATATCAAGTAATAAAATATTCTCAACTTTTTCTGAAACTATCTTGCTTGTCCATTTCTTACAGCACAGGAGTGAATTTCATTGAAATTATATATTATATACCACAATAGTCATTTCCCCATATGATGAGCATTGTTTCAATTTCCAATTCTTTGTCGTCACAAAAACAGAAAACAGAAATGTTTTCATACATGAGTCATTTTCTCTTTTCTCTGATCTCTTTGAGATACAGACTTAGTAGCAATACTATTGTGTACAAAGGGCCAAATGAACAATTTTATACTAGACATAGTTCCAAATTGCTCTCCAGAATGGTTAGACCAGTTCATAGTTCTACCAAGAGTGCATTATTGTTCCTATTTTTCCTATATTCTCTCGAGCATTTGTCATTTTCTTTTCCTGTCATGTTAGCCGATCTGATAGCTATTAACATGGTAGCTCAGAATTGTTTTAATTTGCATTTCTCTAATTCTTAGGGAGTCAAAGCATTTTTCATGTGACTACTGATAGTTTTAATTTCTTCTTCTGAAAACTGCCTATTCATATCCTTTGACCATTTATCAATTGGGGAATGGTACTTAATTTTATAAAACTGGCTCCATTCTCCATATATTTGAGAAATGAGACATTTATCAGAGAAAGTTGCTCTAAAATTTTTCCAACCCAGATTCTTGCTTTCCCTCTAAATTTGACTTCGTTGGTTTTGTCTGTGTAAAAACATTTTAATTTTAATAATAAAAAATTTGCCCATTTGACCTCCTGTGATCTCACTTCTTATTTGGTCATGAACTCTTCTTTTATCTAGAGAGGTAATTTTTTCCACACTCCCAACGTGTGGGAAAATTGGATTATGACATTACCCTTTATGGCTAAATAATTTGGGTTGCATCCCAAACAGATCACAAAAGAGGGCAAAGGACCCACATATGCAAAAATATTTGTAGCAGTTAGCTCTTTTTGCAGTGGCCAGGAATTGGAATGCCCATCAATTGGGGAATGGCTGAACAAGTTATGACATATGAATGTAATGGAATATTTTTGTTCTGTAAGAAATGAACAAGTTGATTTCAGAAAAGCGTGGAAAGACCTACATGATCTGATGCTGAGTGAAGTGAGCAGAATCAGGAGAACATTGTATATAGTAACAACAAGATTATGTGATGATCAACTGTGATAGACTTAGCTTTTCTCAGCAATGCAATGATCTAAGGCAATTCTAATAGACTTTGGATGAAGATGGCATTTTCCATCCTAAGAGAGAATTATGAAGTCTTAATGTTGATAGACACATAGTATTTTCACCTTTTTTCTTTTTCTTTCTTTTTTGTTTGATTTTTTTCCTTGTGGTATTTTCCCTTTTGTTCTGATTTTTTTCTGTGAACAATATGACAAATATGGAAATACGTTTAAAAGTATTGTTCATGTATAACCTAGATCAGATTATCTTTTTTTTAAAAACAAATGTTCATATTTGTCATGTTATATAAGAAAAAAGCAGAACAAAAGGGAGAAAAAAACCAAAAGAAACAAAAAGGTGAAAATACTATGCTTTTATCTACATTCAGTCTCTTTGAATGTGATTGACATTTTCCAGTCTAAATCTATTGGAACTGTCTTGAATCATTGCATTATTGAAAAGAGCCAAGTCCATCACAATTGATCATCTCATAATCTTTTTGTTATTGTGTACAATGTTCTCCTGTTCTGCTTACTTCACTCAGCATCAGTTCATGTAGGTCTTTCCATACTTTTCTGAAATCAGGTTGTTCATCATTTATAAAACAATAGTATTCCATTACATTCATATACCAGAATTTATTTAAGTCATTTTCCAATGGATGGGCATCTACTCAGTTTCCAGTTCCTTGCCACTACAAAAAAAGCTGCTATAAACATTTTTGCACATATGGTTGTTTTTCACTTTTTTGTGACCTCTTTGGGATACACAACCCTGTGACATTGCTGGATCAAAGGATACACAGAGTTTTATAGCCCTTTGGGCACAGTGTCAAATTGTTCTCCAGAATGGTTCAATCATTTCACAATTCCACCAACAATGTATTAGTATTCCAGTTTTCCCACATCCCCTTCAACATTTATCATTATCTTTTCCTGTCATCTTAGCTACACTCTGAAAGGTGTGAGGTGGTAGCTCAGAGTTATCTTAATTTGTATTTTTTCTGATCAATACTGATTTAGAGCATATTTTTTCATATGGCTACAGAAGGCTTTAATTTCTTCATTGATGGAGAAGATAAGGAAGGAAGAGAGAAAAAATTGGGAACACAAAATCTTACAAAAATGAATGTTGGGCCATTCTGGAGAGCAATCTGGAATTATGCCCAAAAAGTATCAAACTGTGCATACTCTTTGATCCAGCAGTGTTACTACTGGGCTTATATCCCAAAGAGATACTAAAGAAGGGAAAGGGACCTGTACATGTCAAAATGTTTGTGGCAGCCCTGTTTGTAGTGGTTAGAAGCTGGAAACTGAGTGGGTGCCCATCAACTGGAGAATGGTTGGGTAAATTGTGGTATATGAATGTTATGGAATATTATTGTTCTGTAAGAAATGACCAGCAGGATGAATACAGAGAGACTTGGAGAGACTTACATGAACTGATGCTGAGTGAAATGAGCAGGACCAGGAGATCATTATATACTTCAACAACAATACTATATGATGACCAGTTCTGATGGATCTGGCCATCCTCAGCAACGAGATCAACCAAATCATTTCCAATGGAGCAGTTATGAACTGAACCAGCTATGCCCAGAGAAAGAACTCTGGGAGATGACTAAAAACCATTACATTGAATTCCCAATCCCTATATTTATGCCCACATGCATTTTTGATTTCCTTCATAAGGTAATTGTACAATATTTCAGAGTCTGATTCTTTTTGTACAGCAAAATAATGTTTTGGTCATGTATACTTATTGTGTATCTAATTTATATTTTAATGTACTTAACATCTACTGGTCATCCTGCCATCTGGGGAGGGGTGGGGGTAAGAGGTGAAAAATTGGAACAAGAGGTTTGGCAATTGTTAATGCTGTAAAGTTACCCATGCATATATCCTGTAAATAAAAGGCTATTAAATTAAAAAAAAAAAAAAAAAAAAGAAGCTGGAAACTGAGTGGGTGCCCATCAACTGGAGAATGGTTGGGTAAATTGTGGTATATGAATGTTATGGAATATTATTGTTCTGTAAGAAATGACCAGCAGGATGAATACAGAGAGACTTGGAGAGACTTACATGAACTGATGCTGAGTGAAATGAGCAGAACCAAGAGATTATTATATACTTCAACAATGATACTGTATGAGGATGTAGTCTGATGGAAGTGGGATTTCTTTGACAAAGAGAAGATCTAACTCAGTTTCAATTGATCAATGATGGACAGAAGCAGCCACACCCAAAGAAAGAACACTGGGAAATGAATGTAAACTATTTGCATTTTTGTTTTTCTTCCCGGGTTACTTCTACCTTCTGAATCCAATTCTTCCTGTGCAACAAGAGAAGTGTTTGCTTCTGCACACATATATTGTATCTAGAATATACTGTGGCATATTTAACATGTATAGGACTGCTTGCCATATGGGGGAAGGGGTGAAGGGAGGGAGGGGAAAAAATCAGAACAGAAGTGAGTGCAAGGGATAATGTTGTAAAAAATTACCTCGGCATGGATTCTACCAATAAAAAGTTATAATTATTATTTAAAAAAAAAATGAATGTTGGGGCATCTAGATGGTACAGTGGATAGACTTCTGGCCCTGAAGTCAGAGGACCTGAATTCAAATCCGGCCTCAGACACTTAATACTTCCTAACTGTGTGACTCTGGGCAAGTCACTGAACTCCAATTACCTCAGCAAAAAAACAAAGAAAAAAAAATGTTGAAAACTATCTTTACATGTATTTGGAAAAACAAAATACCATTGAGGAAATAAAGTACCCATTTTGAACTTATTTTGCACCACATAGATTCTTAAACAAGTATTGGTTGAACTAACACAATCTGTGGGCCAGCTGGGAGAACACTACACTGATAAAGTTTGCAGAGGCTAGTCACTTGAAATGGAGAAACTCTCCTTGACCCAAAGTTGTAGACATCACTATTTTGGGTAGAAATCTTGAAAGGGGAGAGAATTACTTCCCTAGAGATTTTGATAATCCTAGACCACTTTATCATTAAGAAGAGAAAGGACAAAAGTATCCTACAAAGGAATCTTTATTCTTTCTATATGGATATGTGTGTGTGTGTGTGTATATGTATGTATATATTCATTCTGCCTTTGGTAGCAACGTAACTAAAAAGTCTTATTATAGATGTTAATATTAATGAATACAGGCCTGACGATCACAGACATCTATCTTTCTGAAGCATAGAAAAATATTGCACTGATATAATCCATTATCATTTCCTCTCTGCTGATTCATATGTAATGGCTGACCTTGTTTAGAAAGAGTTCACACATTTCTGTGAAATACATACAATGTTGCTTCTGCTACACAGCCTGACTATACTGGGAAATGTTGTATTCATATCATTAAATAGACAATGGACTTTTTGATATTTAGTATCCCTTTCTTCACTGACCCTAAGATACTTAACTCAGAAACAAAATGCAATCTAAAATTTTTTCCATCAAAGACTAAACTTTTCTTAGATTAAGATAACCTGGTTTGGGGAAAAAAAAAGTAAGAAAGAGAAGATCAACAAAAATTGACATATAAATAAACAGAACATATTCCTTGAAAATTCAATTTGCCAAGTTTCTGGAAATACCTGGACAATTTTTTCTTCTTTTCTATCTTCTCTCCCCTTTTTCCTTTACAATCTAAGGATAATCTACTCTGTCAAAATGAAATAGATGTTAAAATCAGCCAATATGGGAATGTTGTGGCATGAAATCTGTATTTTGCACTATCCTATTTTACCAGTAAATTTTCAAGAAGCTGATCACAATTAGCCCTTTCTAAGCATTACCAACCTTACAAGATTTCAAGAATAGCATTTCTGTAGCTAAAGTGAGCTAAATATGACCCACTATCTGTTATTTTACTCTAATGGGGCCTTCAATGGATTCTCTTGATGTTAGCTGCAAACTTAGATCTGCATGGTACAGCATCAACAAGGAGTAAGTCAGTATTACATTAGTGTCTCAAAGATCTCAATAAGGAACTTGGGAAATTTCAGCAACTTCTTTGCTTCACATTTTTCTTCTAGCCCAGGTGCAAATGACAAAGTGACCAAAGAGTTAGCCGGCATTGCCACAGAGAGCTATCCTTCAATAGATCTGTTGGTTAGCTCGTCAATGGCCATCTGTTATTCCTCTTGCTTTTATTATATAAATGACCCAGCTGCTTTTCCAATGTGATAAGAAATGCACTTATGGTGAACTGGGCAAAAAGCTTTGCAAATGATTCAATTAACAGCTATGCCATAATAATCATCATTGTAAGTTGTTCAGTTGTTTTTCAATCACATCTAACTCTCCGTGACTCCATCTGGGGTTTTCTTGGCAGAGATATTAGGGTGGCTTGCCATTTCCTTCTCCAGCTCATTTTATAGATGAGAAAACTGAGGCTAGTAGAGTTAAATGACTTGCCCAGAGTCATACAGCTAGTAAATGTCTGAGGCCGGATTTAAACTCAGGTATTTTTGACTCCAAGCCTAGTGCTCTTTCCATTTAGCAAATGATTCAATTTACAGATAAGCCATGATAATTGTCCCAGTAAAGAAGAGACCCCTCATGTAGAATCTCAGACCTATAGCTGTGGAGCAACTGTAGAGTTATCTCCTCCATCATCATTGTCTCCACATTACAGCAGAGGAAAAAGAAGGCCCAGAGGTGACAAGGCATCTTGCTCAAGGCCATATTAATGCTAATAGAAAAACCAAGATTAATTAGAGGCGAGCCCTTCTGCCTTTCTGTCTGGCATTCTGAATTTCACTGTGTTGCAGCCTGAGTAATTAACATGGCCGTTACAACCAAACACAGAATGGCCTCTGGATTTAAGTGTTGCTTGGCATAGATAATAGATGCCTACAGCAGACTTCCATTTCCCAGCTTCTACTTCTCACAACAAATCAAATCAGCAACAGGCTACAAGAGGTTAACAGCAGTCTTGAAAAGGGTAGACTGGAAGCCTAACTCTAAGGAAACCATTTCCTCCCCTATTGCTCTTAGTCACAGTATGACAGAAATAATCCAGACCACAATGACGATGCATGCTAAACGTAAAGGTTACTGAGTCTAGTAATTAAAATTGCATTCAATACTTTTTAACTTGTTGAATTTTTAATGACAAGTTCCATTACTGAAAATTAGAAGTATCTTTGTGAATCTCAGCCCAGAGAAAGACATTGAAGTGAGAGGGGAAGGGGACTAAAACTGAAAATCAGTGTTATTTGTAATTAAGCCATCATTATATCTTCTCACAGGGAGACATCATGTTTGGTTAATAGTTTAATAATTGCATATAAAGCAAACAATTGTTCTCTCTGAAATCACAAACAGAAAGGATTTTCACTTAGTGGCATGGCTGAAAGGCTATATAGCCTTTCCTGACACATGGATTTTCTCTGAAATACTTATAAATAACTAATCAGAAATAATATCAAACATTAGACTATATAACAGCAATGTGACAGTCACAGGAAGTTTTAGAGCAAACCTTCAGATAGGAGGTAAGATAGAAACCACAAACGAAAAATGTATCAGAGGAAAATCTCCAAAAACTGTGAATGAAGTTCAGGTCAGAGGAAAGAAAAAGTGGAGAACACTGGACAAATCAGAGCCCAAAGGCCTTTCAGAATGTTGTTTGTCACAAAAAAGTTGAACTCTAGGAAGGGTTCTTCACTACAAATAAAGTCCAAATCTGGTCTTCTAAGCTTCAATCATGTAAAAGTTGTGGAGCACTCCTGTGTAATAATCTGTTTAGGCCTACTAGGTTTTTGATTGCCTGTGAGGTAATCACAGCCCCATGTGGATGATTTTCCCCTAGTGAGTACAGAAAACTAATAGTCTATTTGAAATAGATTTGCCTACTTTTAGGGATAGGCATAAGGGATAAAAGGAGGATTATAATGGACTGGCAAAAGATACTATGTTTTGAAAGAATGATGCAAGTACTCTATTCCTTCAGAATAACAACTTCATAGGCATAAGGGATAAAAGGAGGATTATAATGGACTGGCAAAAGATACTATGTTTTGAAAGAATGATGCAAGTACTCTATTCCTTCAGAATAACAACTTCAAGAGGAAATAACTTTTAGTGTTTTTAGTTCTCCTCACTTTATGAAGTACTCTATATTCCAGCCAAAATTGATCATTGATTTATTCCTGCCATCTCCTGTCTCTGTATTTACACAGAATCTTCTCTTATACCTAAAATACATTCCTTCTCTTTTGATATGTCCTGGCAAGTTAACAGGAGACATGGTGGGTAAAAGATGAAATGCCTGAGGAAACAGAACCAAACTCCCAAGCATATTGATTTTAAAAAGCAATGCAGGCCAACCCAAATGTGTAACAAATCGGGACCAGCCCATGTATACTTATTGTGTATCTAATTTATATTTTAATATATTTAACATCTACTGGTCATCCTGCCATCTAGGGGAGGGGGTGGGGGGGGGGTAAGAGGTGAAAAATTGGGAACAAGAGGTTTGGCAATTGTTAATGCTGTAAAGTTACCCATGCATATATCCTGTAAATAAAAGGCTATTAAATTAAAAAAAAAAAATACAAATCAGGACCAGCCACCTTCCTCAACTCTGGCACTGTTTAGTCACAAGACAGAGTCAATGTGATTCACTCAATTCCAACCAACTACTTGGTGTTCTAATTCCTTCAATTCCCTCAGTGACATGAATAGATGTTTGGCTCAGTTTAAACTTTCCTTTATTTTTTCCAGATGAAAATGTTTCTTTTCCTTCTCAAACTTTTCTTAGAGCTTTTAGAATCACCTGCATTCTTTATGCAGGAGAACCATATTCTACCTTGTCTTATACTGCCTTGTGTCTATAAGATAACATCATTGTCTGAAAGATAGGGATGAGGTCATTTTGACATCTTTGTATTCTCAGAACTTAACATCTGATGGGTGCTTAACAAGTTTAGAAAGACTTCAAGTCTAAAATATGAAACTGTGGCTGCGTTTGGCTGAAATGATTTCTAAGATATTAAGTCATCTAGAAATGACATTTCCCTAATCAGAAATAATAGTTCTGGATTGCTTCTCCTATTTGGGCTTTTCCATCTCTTTCAGATGAATATAGATTGCACTAATAACCTTAACTTAAATTCAGGCCTTTTCAGCTGTGCCATCTCTAATAAATCCCCCCCCCCCCCACCCCGGGAATTGGGGTTAAGTGATTTGCCCAGGGTCACACAGCTAGGAAGTGTTAAGTGTAAAATTTGTTAAGAGGTCAAATTTGAACTCAGGTCCTTCTGACTTCAAGCCTGGTACTCTATCCACTGCACCACCTAATTGCCCCACCATTTCTAATAAATTCATAGAATTTTTTCAACAAAGAAATTTTTATTAACTCTGGAGAAGTTTCCCAGATGCACAATTCTTCCTTATTTATTTATTTATTTTGGTGGAAAGCAGTTCAATTTTTTTCTTATTTAAGGCTCTTCAGTTTTATTAGCTTCAAACTATAAAGATGTATCTATAGATAGATGGTGTGGGATAGATGGTTGTTCTCCTTCACAGACTTCATTTTTATAAGATAAAGTCCTGTGGTGTAGTACCAAAAATCTCCCACTCCCTCAACAGCCAGTGTATGTATATGTATGTATATGCATTTAGTAGTTTCCTTGGTGTTAACACCTATCTTCAAGTACCATAACTGTGTAGTAATGGTTTCTAAAATCTTATCTTTACTGCAGAAATGCTCACTTACTTCTTAGATGCTTAGATGCTTCTTACTTCTTAGATTCTTAGTAAATCAGATCACTTTATCAAAGCTCAGAGAAACTTCTGTGTGCCATGTTTCCCCAGGTGAACTGAACCCTTGGAACATGTTAAATTCACTCTCAGATATCTAATAATCCCAAGCAAGAAAAGGTCTTAGGGCACTCAAAGGCAAAATTTCACTAAAAATAGTCAAATAATTAATTTCTGAATGGCTTGCAGAAGTCACTTAAAATTATTTAGCAGAATAACTCTGGTTGTTAGGACTATCACTCTCATTTTATCTGGAGTATAAACTCTATGTTGCCTATCAGTTTGCCAGAACATATTAGCTCATATTAATTAGCTCACACTCCTCTCTGTCCAGTGACAGTTTACTTTCAGACCACTGATACATTTGCACCATCATATTACATGAACACTCACAATTTCTTCTAAGGTATCTATTATCACACCTACATTAAAAAGTGGCAAAAGGGAACAAATATAAGATGATAAAAGATACAGGGATTTCTTCAAGTTTCATCATATATAAGTTAAGAAACTTATAGCCAATTGATGTTTCTTTCAGCACTATTATTCAGTGAGTAACAGGGCATGTGGAATAAAAAGCCCTGATGATCTCATTTCTTAACTCATTATTATTTCAACACAGTATTTTTTTAATATTAAAATTGAAGAGCTACAACCTGAAAATATATTATAGAGATGATAGTTTCTTCTCTCATATGTTGCCACAGAGATAAAGTCTAATTGAAATTCTGTCAGCATGGTGGATTGCAGATGCTATTGCTTATTAAATTGACTCCAGTTTGTGGGTCCTTAGCAGGAAAGCAACTTACTAGGATTTTGCTAATTCTGCAAATATATTTCCTGTTACTGTCTTACTTGCTTTTTTTCATTGCTGGTTCATTCAGAATCAAAGGAAAAGAAAAATGGTTGTTCTTTGAAGAGAGTGGAAATACTGACCCACGAGTATAACGCTCTCTTTGAATTATTTTTCTAGTAGCAGTAATAAATATAAAGAAAGTCATTACATATTTTAATCTTTTGGATTACATATAATCATTCATGGGCTGTCTCTCATCATTTAAAATGCAAAAAATCAAAATGCTTCCAGCATTGCATACAAAGAACTTCAGACACACAGCAAGTGCTTAATAGATGTGGTTGATCTGACAAATAAAATAAGAGAGAATATAAATATGGTTGCCTTCTTGGTAAACCCCCTCAACAAATCCACAAATCACTAAAATCCTGCATTTCAAGCAAGTATGGATTATATCATATGAGGCACCTTCTGAGTTCTATACCTTTTACTTCTCTCAAGACTGACAAGGGAGAGACTCACCATGAAGTGATGATAAGTGAAGGGAGTAGAACCAAGAGAACATTGCACACAGCAAAAACAAGATTATACGATGATCAATTCTAATGGATGTAGGTAGCTCTTTTCAACAATGAGGTAATTCAGGCCAATTCCAATAGACTTGTGATGGAGAGAGCTATCTGAATTCAGAAAGAGGACTGCAGGGACTGAATGTGGATCACAACATAGTATTTTCACCTTTTTTGTTGTTGTTTGCTTTTTGTTTTCTTTCTCATTTTTTCCCTTTTTGATCTGATTTTTCTTGTGCAACATGATAAATGTGGAAATATGCATAGAAGAATTATGCATATTTAATATATATTGGATTACTTGCCATTTAGGGGAGGAGGTGGGTGAAGGGAGGGAAAAAAATCTAGAACACAAGGTTTTTCAAGGGTGAATGCTGAAAACTATCTTGGCATATATTTTGAAAATAAAAAGTATTTTAAAAAAGACATTGACAAGGACCTCTTCCTTTTAAAAAAATTGGAATTCATTTCAGAATTCCTCTATGAATTATAATTATTTCCATTCTGAAATAAGTTTTAAAACCACTTTTTTTTTTTTTGCTTTTTTTTAATAGCCTTTTATTTACAGATTATATGCATGGGTAACTTTACAGCGTTAACAATTGCCAAACCTCTTGTTCCAATTTTTCACCTCTTACCCTCCACCCCCTCCCCTAGATGGCAGAATGACCAGTAGATGTTAAATACATTAAAATATAAATTAGATACACAATAAGTATACATGACCAAAACGTTATTTTGCTGTATAAAAAGACTCAGACTCTGAAATATTGTACAATTAGCTTGTGAAGGAAATCAAAAATGCAGGTGGGCATAAATATAGGGATTGGGAATTCAATGTAATGGTTTTTAGTCATCTCCCAGAGTTCTTTCTCTGGGCGTAGCTGGTTCAGTTCATTACTGCTCCACTGGAAATGATTTGGTTGATCTCAAAACCACTTGTTATATTAAACAGAAAGGTCCACTTTAACAGTCATATGAATTTAATGGTAATGCATTAACTAGAACAGTCAACCAAACTTCATGATGACAAATGTTATTTGTCAATAGCCAAGATTAGCAAATTTAATACAAACAACAGACTACTAAACTTTCAGTTACCAGCTCCTAAAGACAGAAGCTAACATGGACTACCACCTATTCACAATGGTTTTGAATCTACCCAAAGTATCCAAGTATATTCCAAGTCCTAAATGTCATCAGCAACACATTACATTAATTACTAAAAGGGACTATAAACCTAAATACATCAACCATTCTTAAAAAGTGGCAGTCTCTAATTTATGCTAAAAAAAAAAAGTGCAATGTTTGGCAGATACTTCACACAACTAGGTTATAAACGTCTAAATCTTTCTGTCAAATAAAGAAGAAGTGTACCTCTAGTGCACCTAAATAGGCTAACTCAGCCTATCCAAGTCATACTGGGTATTTATATCCAATGAAGACTAAGATGCACAAAGAAAGAAAAAAAAAGATCTTTTAGAGAAGAGGATAGAGGTTTCTTACACAGATTCCATTTCCAAATCATCATCTTCCTGAGACAGCTGCAGGTAGGGGTTATCAGATGCTGGGCGGAATTTATAGCCAGTCAGAACAAAGAACACCAGAGTTGCCATTTCATCCAATAGCTGCAAAATAAAAGATATCCCCCATAAAGGAATTAACCAAGGCAATATTTGATACAGAAATGACATTAAACAAAGTAACACTGACAATCCTCTTCCCTACAGTTAATCTGTACTTTTCTATTAGACTCAAAGTTCACTGATCCCAGTGTTTTATTAGGGCAGTTTCACCAAAGTGTCATGTTTTAGTACTATTCCAAGAAGATGAATTTAGAAGCACTCACTTTAAACATGAACACAAGCTATGCTTTTTAAAGGAAAATGAACCTTCCTCAAAATTGTTTGGCAGCTCTGAATAGTTAATTTATTCCTCATATTCTTATCTTACAAGGAAACTTTAGTCTGAAGACATTAGTAACTTGGTTATATAGATGATTTAGTGCCATAATTAAGCTTTGAACTCAGTTTTCCTAACATTAAATCTAACACTGCTTTTTCAAAGTAAGAAGATCCCTTAGGAATTATCTTACACATTATATTTCTATTTTATGTTATGATGCAGTGCAGCAATAGTGGATAGAGAGTTGGATTTGATGTCAAGAAGACATGAATTCAAATTCTACCTCTGATCTATACCAGCTATATGTTGTGTAGCCAAGGACAAATCAATTAAAACTTATCAGCTCCAAGAAAATCTCTAGGACAAGGTTGTTAGAGGAGTTGCTGTGTATAGGTGTAGGGAATTTTCATACCACGAGTCCCCTAAATTGGTGAAACACAAGTCTGCCTTCCCAGCCCCACAAATTTTTTTTTAATTAAAAAAAAAAGCTATTAGAGCTGGCATCAAAGGTATCAAAGCTGTTTTATATAAACAAATCCATAAATGAAAGGAAAAAAATACTTTTAGCACATGAGGAGAAACTTTAATTATAAAGGGCACACCCTATCTTTTTTTTCTCTGCTTAGGTTCCATCTTCCCTGCTCCCATTCTCCCTGCCAAAATCTTTATAAAATGAAAAGTAAAATCAATAATGCAATTACTTCCAGATTTTCCAAAGACCCAGCATCTTTGATGGACAAAATATTTTTAATCGAAAATAATCAGAAAAAGAACTTAGCAGTTTATCCTTAGGTAATGAGATAATAGAGAGCTATAACTGATTTTCTTTCTGGAGTGGGAGATGCTGTTACATTCATTTACTTGGAAGTCTGATATGTTTCCTTTTGATATGTGCATACCTGGTAGAGCCATTTCCATTGGAACGGAACAGCAAGTTTGAGGAGAATTGCAATGATCCTTGTGAAATAAATATAAGAGACAATCTACAGAAAAAGGAAAAGGTAAAATAAGTAAAATAAACACTGCCTTCATGCCACCATTCTCTTCTTCTCAAATGCATTTAAAATTATAGAAAGCCATTTGGAGCACATCACTTTAGGTTTATAATGTTAGTTAATAAATACGGGTGAGAGGGTAAAGAAAAGAACTGATTTACATTGTAGCAGTTATACTTTAAATGATTCCTTTATTATCTAGAGATAATACAAGTGTTTATCATAGTCCAGCTAGCGAAGACTGCAAAACATTTAAAGTATGGCCAATCAGAACTCTAAAATGATCCCTTTGGTATCTCATTCAAATATACCCCTTCGCTATATTCAGCAGAAAATAATGTCTTTTTTGGTTTTAGTCCCCAAAAGATAAATTTCAATCCTTAGGCTTGAGAGTTTTATTTATAATGATTTTTCAAAAGTGACAACAGAAAAGAATGCAACAAAAGAGAATCCAAACATTCAGATCCTCACATTTCTGCTCCATGAAAGTGAGGGGCACATTCAAGGAAATCTAAAATATTAAATTCTTTCCCTTGCTGATACAAGACAGCCTTGAGACACTGCTTTGGAACATTTAAACAACAACTTACTGTCATATGCTTTGTTTGGTTTTTTTTCCCCAGCTTTTTCTTTTAAAAATTAAAAAAAAAATTTTTTTTGCAATAACTTTTTATCTTTCAAAATATATGCAAAGATAATTTTCACCATTCACCCTTGCAAAATCTTGTGTTCCATATTTTTCTCCCTACCTCTCTACCTTCTCCCTCCCCTAGACATCAAATAATACAATATAGATTAAACATATATAATTTTCTAAATATATTTCCACATTTATCATGTCATATGGTTTTAACCACATTGCCTGTCTTAATCATCAAATCTCATTGAGAGTAGAGGGTTTGGATGGTCTCAAATGCTCCAATTTCACAAAGTTTAGATGAAATACTCCTGACTTTGCAATCTGAAGTTAAACTCTTAAGGCACACATATTTAGAGACAGTCCTACAATGACTCCTTTACTTGGCTCAAGAGGAGAAATATTTAATCTCCAGATTTAGTTTTTTAAATAACAAATACAACCAATTGGTTCGTGGTTCATGCACCCCTGTCATCTTTGCTATTTACAACTCTAACATTTGCTTTGGAAAGTGAACTATTTGAAGCTGCTCACAATTCCAAAGCCACAGATGGTGTGATAAGATTCATAAAACACTTCTTTCAGAATGAGCAGACCAATTCTAGAAGATTCTTGCCTGCCACCCCCACAAAGGGTCTGGAATCTCATCTTTTTAGGAAAAATCTGTGAACTGAATGACTTCTAACAAGTTCCATTTGTAACGCTATAATTAAGAAATGTTTCTCATCTGTTATCTTGTTTTCAAGATTAAAAAAAAAAAAAAACCCTGCTACAAATACTTTTTCTATTCTCAAAGAATGGAATTTCTTTACCAGAGAGTATACAGCTATAACACAGCTATATTGTAGCTGTATTTTCTCTATGCTTATATGTATACTGTCTTGAGGGCAGGGACTGTTTCATTTTTGTTTCTGTATCCCTAACTCCTAGGACATGTGACAGACACAGTGTAGGCACATAATATACTGATTGATAATATTCTATTCTTCTGAAAAGTGACAAGTAACAGGTATTTGCTATTTTATTCAATAAAAGAAAAATGTTTGTTGAATTTCATAAAAAAATTAAATTCTGTGAATTGAGAGATTCATTTGTGAATCAAGGTTTAAAATCAAATATAAGGGTAAAAATTTAAGGCCTACCTAAAAAACATATAGTACTTTTGTTCCCCAACACGGTCCTCATTTACAGTGCTAAGATTTCTTACTCACCAATACGTAGTAATGTCTGAATAGTTTCAGCTTTGCTAAGTTAATAGCAGCTATGGAGAGAAAAGAACAAAAGAAAGGATCATTATTTTATGTTATAGCAAATTACAATCAGATGGTTGCAATCGCTTCTCCAAAAGAGAGTCAACTCTGGTGCAGATCAGCATGCCCCTGTAAAAATTATACATCACAGGTGTTCTGTTCATTTGGCAATGCATGCTTCAAGAAAGAGTGATGTGGGAGCAAAGTACTTGAAATCCTGAATTCTGCTTACAGAATTGCACTGTCTCAAACTGGCCCAGAGGTATCATTTGGAAGAATCTCTTATAGTTAAGGTGGTGATTTCAATTAACCACATCTGTGCCTTTTGCAGAATTCAATTAGGTTTTCATTGTGATCCTTTTTCACTGTGTAATTGTAATAACCCTTTTAAGCACATAACCTGCTACTTTTCTGGCTAAATTCTATCAAAATTGGTGCCCAAGGTCAACAGAGACAACAAATTTTCTTATCTTCACTTATCATGAAATACTGATACTAAGTAGGGTACATTGACTCTTTTTCTAGCTTGATAATTCATTACTCATAAATTTTAGTAAGTAAATTAATTCTGATTAGTAACAATCAATTATTGTCTCAATTTAAGCATATGACAGTTAGTGGTAAAGACAGAAATTTTTTTCTTCTTATTCTTTTTGAGTGATGATTAGTGCCAGGTAAGCAAACACAAGGAGAAATTTATCCTTGTATTTGTAGTATATTCAAAAACACAATTTGGATACCTAGATAAATTGGTGAATTGATACTAAAGCACAGAAAATTCCTAAGGGAATCAGAGCTCTTAGGAATTAAAGAATTGCAAAGCAAAAATAAGAAACATTTATTAAGTATTTACTATATGCCAGCACTGTGCTTAGGAGGACACAAAGGTAAAAATACTCTCTGATCTCAAGTGTTTTAATGAGGGAGACAACATATAAATAATTAAATACTATAAAATATATACAGAATAGAAGATAATCTGAAAAGGGAAGGCATTAGTAGTGGGAAGTTACATGAAAGGCTTCCTGAAGAAGGTGGGATGTGAGTTAAAAGATATTGAGAAATTAGACCAACCAATGAAAAGGAATAGTCTAGTGACACTGTTGTGTGCAAGAAACAGCAAGGACCCCTGTGAGGACCACAGAGTATGTGGATGAGAGTAGAGTCTAAGAAAAAAGATAGGAAGAGGTCAAAGGCAATAGGGAATCACTAGAGTTTAAGTGTGGAGATATATGTGATACAGTTAGAGTTGGACTTTAGGAAGATAAGCTGAGTGAAGGATGAATTGGAGTGGAGTAAGACTTGGAGGAAGACCAATAATCAGAAAACCTGTTGCAATAGTCCAGATGAGAGGTGGTAAACTAGTTTAAACTAGTTATGTAACTGCAGGGGTAGAGAGAAGATGATGTGTATGAGACATGTTGTGAGGACAGAACAGCAAGATTTGACAACAGAGTGAAGAGTAGGTAGAATGAGAGTGAAAAGTTGAGGCAACACTGAAATCCTGAATCTGGGTAACTGAAAAAATGATGGTGTCCTCAACAGTAATAAGGATGTTCCAGCTAGGGGAGAGGAAGATTTGGGGAATAGATGAGAATTGAGGGACATATATGTAAACATTTGCTTTTATGTATACTGTATTACAGTACATTCATCAATAAAAGCTCTCTTCACTACCCCTTACCTTCTTTTTTTTTTAACTACCCCGTACTATTAAAATCTTTTTAACTTCTCTGGTTCTTCCATCATTTGATACTTATGATTATTTATAAACTATCCTTTAGTTCTTTTTTTGTTTTATGGAAGAAAAATAACATCTCAATGTTTAGACTGTTGGGAGGACAACAAACTCTATAGAAACATTTTTAGTGACTGAGTGAACTGAGGCTTTCCCTAAAAAAGCAATGTGCTGCACCTTTTCCTCTTCTGCTCAGTGAGTAACAGACAAGGAGCAGCAGTCCATCCATTTTTAAATGCTTACATTTTTCCTGTTCCATTTTGTTTGTCTGAAAAATATGACAAATGAGACCTGTATGTATCATGGCTGTCTTCATTTAAGAAACTACTTCTGTACATAAAAGTGTCATTTATTTATTCTGCTTGAATTTCTAATTACTTTTCTAAGCATATTAGGTTCATTTCACAACACTATGCTGGGAATCATTATTTCTCTCCTGTCAGAGCGAGAATTTAAAGAGGAGGTTTGCTTTAATGGAAAAGGAACCACATCCCCTATCCTCATCTCTTCTCTAGTCCAGAGTGATACCTTAATTATGGCACACTAAAGGAGTGTGTCAATTGTTCTTATGACTGGAAAATTCTCTGAAGGCAAGAAGTCTGTGAACCTTTATGGAAACATGTTAGGAAAATTGAGACAGAAGTGCCAATTGAGATAAGTCAACTTAAACAAGAGCCATGCCACTTTGAAGGGTAAGTTATGACATTCTAGAGAATGTATTTCTATTGGAGATAAGAGTAGAAAAATGAAACTATCAAAATATTTTTGCCTTTACTAATCAGTCATGTGGTAGGGATAATTGAAAAGTGACTTCTACTTGCAGCTACAGCCACTAAGAGAATCTTAGATCACTTTCTGAAATTTTCGGTTCAGTCTTCTAAGTGGAAGACTAAGTGTTAAAGTGGTTATTTATTAGAATGGTTACATAGGTTAATACTAGCTAAAGCACATGAGACTGTGGCATGCAGTGAAAGGAGCACTAGGGGCCCAGGCAGGAACCCAGCTTTGATATTATTATTTATGTGACCTTGGATAAGCAACTTCAACCTCTCTGGGCCACAATTTCCTTATATGAAAAATGAGAGGATTTGATAGGTACCTTTCAGTTCTGAATTCTGTGCTCCTATAGTACAACAGTGAACTATCAAACCTGCCTTGAAATTCAGGTTTAGCAAAGTAAGTAGGAAAAAACCATGAACCGGAGACATTCAGAGCCTGGCTGTCCATGGGAGGCATAGCACCATGGGTGCCAATAGCTCTGATTGGCACATGATGAGTCAGGGTGCTGGGCAAGCAATGGAAGATGATGTCTCACTGGTAAGAAGGGAAAACAGAGTGCTACTCCTCCTAGCTAGGTAGCATGTGACATTTCCCCAGGGTTATGCAGGAGTCAGTGATGTAGTTATCAGAGGGCTGGAATCCTGAGCTTCAGATTGCTATTCTTCACAAGAGGATTTCACAGGAGCTACAAAGCAGTGCCTGCTAAATGCTTCTTTTGAAAATACTAAAGCTAGGTGCCAAAGGGATTATTAATTAGGGGAGAAGGGAGTTGGGAGGGGAGGAAAAGAAGGGGAAGACAACTGCTATTTCTGGTTCTACCACAACAAAGGGAAAATAATAGAAAGGGACAATATAATCAATAGCAAGGAAGAACACTAAACTCTTAAGCCAGGAGACATGGGTTCTAAACCTGATTCTGACACAATCTCAATGAGTACATGTAACCTGACACAATCTCTTGGAACCTTAAATTTCTTTTCTGTAAGATGAGGGAATAGCCTAGACTAACATTCCCTTTCACTCAAATATTTGAGGGCCATATGTATACAATTTTTACTATATTGTTTAAAAATAATAGCCACCATTATCTCAAGAACATAAAGCCAAATGCTTCATCTTACTTCCAAGGGATCTTACTACAAAGGAGAAGATCAAACACCCTGAAAATCATCACCTCTTCAAATCCTCATTCCAAGATTCAGTATCTCCCTGACCTATGCTATTGCTGCTTGTGTTGAAGCACAAATATGCATCTATCAGTAACCAGTTCTCTGTGGTTCTCTCTTCCCCCTCAGATCAAAGCAGGCAGACAGACCCCTCTACAGGTTTCTTATGGTGTGCTCTACCTGTGTGTGCTGTTGAGGTGAGGGGCTCTCCTTTATTTCCTAAGCAGAAGCAGTCTCCTTCATTTCCCTAAGGAGTTTCCTAAATGCTTACAGAATGACTAAATAAATAATGAAGCAATTGACAAAGTTAGAACCCTAGGGGTAGGATATAACACAACAGTGACTCAAAATACAAGACTACCAATGCTCAGTCATCATCATCTATTTACTTTAAGAGTTTAATACTGAATGTTTCACATGGTATACAAAAACAAAAAGCATCTATAACTATAATTGGGAAATGAGGGTGAAGATAGAACAGAGAGGCAGGGGAGGGATTCTACATAGATTTAACCTATACTCAACACCATCCTTCTCTTCCTTTCCTCTTCTTTTTTTTCTACAGATATTGACCCATATGGAATCTTGAGCCAAACTCAAAAAGTGATAATATTAGATTTAGAATAACCAGAAAGGAAAGAATCAGAGGAAGACTGAATGCAAACCTGAATCTACTAAATGATGTTAAGACTTTCTCATTTTGGAAAAGACTTCTTTCCAGTTTTTAGAAAGAGTAATATTCTTTGCTCATAGTTAAGCAAAGTTTTTGTACATTAGTTTCCACAAGATCTCTTAAAAACTAGATAATGTTTTTTTTTTTTAAATTAAAACTCTCAGAATCCTCAAAGGATTTAAGATATGTAATAAATGGAAAACACAATGTCCATAAAGAACTATACACAAAGTCAGTAATTCAACAATGGATTATGTGACAAGCATGTTGTAAAGCCTAGTTTTCATTGTCCTCATTTGTTAAATTGCCCATTTATTAAGGCTAACTAAAAAGGGGAACCAAGATAGTAGAGTAGCAGGAAGCAAAACAGAAAACTCTCCTTTAAAACTCCTCCAAACAGATCTAGAAAATGCACAAACTAAATTCAAATGGGAAAATATAAGAAAAGGGTTCTAATAAATCATTTTTCTAATAAAGATCAGCACATAAGAGTCAGAGTTCTGTAGACATTGGGGAGAGGGTTTGACTAGAAATGCCCATGTGTCACAGATCGAGGGAAGACTGAGGATGGAACTTCCACCTAAGGGTAGCAGTCCAGGATGAAGAACAGCTCTGGGCTTTGAGTGGTATATCCAGAGACATTCAGAAATAAGCATTAGCAGTGTGGTTTAGATCCTAGGAGCAGAGTGGGGTATCTGTTTCAGTTTTAGTCCAGTCTGAAGTCTAGAGAAATAACCAGGACAGGAATCTCATACCAAATCCAGGTCAAACTTGAAGAGCTTAGATTAGCGGGCAGCAATCATCCACTTCCCCTTTTACCACTGTGAGAGTATTACAGTCTCAACCTGAATTAACCCCAAGACAGATCCTGGAACAACAAATATCTAAGAAAACAGCATATTTCTTCCAGAAATATAGAAAGCCCAGTACCTAAGAAAGGAGCAACAGTACCAGAATACATCTTCCCTCTAGAAGTATAGAGAGCCCAGCCCTAATACTGATTTGAAGACAAGAAGTAGGCTGAAAGAATGAGCAAAAAAAAAAAAAAAAAAAAAAATTCTATTGAGTTAGAAGCACAGTGGGGAAGAAGGATTATGCAACATGAGTCTATCCTCAAAACGTAGGCCTTAGAAGTAACTTTACCAATGGAAGAAGGGATGAAGTTCATTTCTGAACCCTTATAAAACATCTGAGGGCACCTAGGTAGAGAAAGTCTCATCTTCATGAGTTCAATTCCAGCCTCAGACACTTACTAGCTGTTGTGATCCTGAACACGTCACTTAACCCTGTTTGTCTTGGTTCCTCATCTGTAAAATAAGTTGAAGAAGAAGAAAAAACCACTCCAGGATCTTGGTCAAGAAAACCCCAAACAGGGTAAAGGGCTGAACAAGACTGAAATGATTAAACAACAAAAACAAAAACAAAAAAATTATTGATCCCCCCCCGCCCCCCCAGGTAAATGGAAAACAAATGCTATAATTACTGAAATGCTGGTCATTATGAGGTTTTTAAAAAAATACTTGTGCTAGTGGTAAAGATGTCATGCTCTTTTACATCAATCTTATTCTGCAAAATCGTTTGTCAGTGATGGCAAAGTTAAACCTTTCCCCACCTTTTCCTCTAAAATTTCTCTAGCAAAATCACCTTCAAATAACTCAAAGTCTATCTTACTGGCCCTAAAATATTCTTAGATCCAGCATCTGATCATTTATTTCCTTTACATCTCCAGTTAGTCTGTGGCTAGCCCCTGCAACACTATGAGCTGTGTCAGTCAAATATTCTACCCTAAGCTATAATTTGAGTTTCCAAATATTTTCTTAACTTTGCTTTCCTTACTGATAATTCAGCAACATACTTGAAAATGAAAAAAGGTCATACATAGCCTGCAGGAATAGCTTGGACAGCAATCAGCAAAACTTTCTTTGATGAATAAATCTGACCTTCCCTGAATATGTAAGTTAATTGAATAAGAGGTGCAAGTTAATAATAGCAGCTAAAGCACAAGTAAATCAACTATACCTTAGATAGACTAGGCAAGGGAATAATTCAAAGGCAATGAGTACAACTGAATAACTAACAAAACATAAAACAAAAACCAAATGTATTATCTGTTGTTCCAATCTAGAAACTACAGAACAATAACAGGATCAAGAACTTCTACATGAAACAAAAAACAAAAAAAGCAAGAACTTATGAGTAAAGGTTTGGATTTAACATCAATCTTTTTTGTTGTGATTATTTATTCAATATTTTCTCCCTGTTATATTTAAAACAATTTTTTTTACGTTTGTTTTTAAAACTTTTGAGTTCTAGGTTCTCTCCCTTATCTCCACCCTCAAATAAGAAACCACAGTGAAATTATGCAAAACATTCCCATACAAGTCATGTTATAAAAGAAATAATATATCGCCTAACCTAATGGGAAAAAAAAGAGAGAAAGAGAGAACACTTCAATCTGTATTCCAGGCAACAAATCAGTTGCTTTTCTGGGTATGGATAGGATTTTTCTTCATAAGTCCTTCAGAGTAGTCATAGATCATTGTACTGCTGAGAAAAACAAAATCACTTACAGCTGGTCATCTCAGAACATTGCTATTATTTTATATATAGTATATTTCACTTTGCGTGAGTTCATGGAGGTATCCAGGTTTTTTTTTTTTTTTTTTTCTGAGAGCATACTGCTCATTATTTCCCATAGAACAATAATATTCTATCATCTGCATATGCCACAATGTATTTAGCTACTCCCTAATAGATAGGTAATTCCCTCACTTTCCATTTTTTTTTTTTTTTTTTTTTTGCCCTGAGAAGAGAGCTGCTATAAATATTTTTATACATATAGGTCATTTGCTTTTAAAAAAAAAAAAAACTCTTTTGGTATTCATGCCTAATAATGGTGTTGTTAGATCAAAGAATATGCATAAATTTACAGCACTTTAGGCATAAATCATGTCTTTTGATTATTTATCAATTGGGGCATGGCTTTTATTTCTTATAAATTTGAATCAGTTCCTTTTATGGTTGAGAAATGAGGCCTTACTGTCAAATTGTACATACCCTTTGATTCAGCAGTGTTACTACTGGGCTTATATCCCAAAAAGATCTTAAAGGAAGGAAAGGGACCCACATGTGCTAAATTGTTTGTGGCAGCCCTTTGTGTAGAGGCAAGAAACTGGAAACTGAGTGGATGCCCATAAGTTGGAGAATGACTGAATAAATTATGATATATGAATGGTATAAATATTATTGTTTTGTAAGAAACAACCAGCAGGATGATTTCAGAAAGGCCTGGAGAGACTTACATGAACTGATGTTGAGCGAAGTAACCAGAACCAGAAAATCATTGTACATGGCAACAACAAGCTTACACGAAGATCAATTCTGATGGATGTGGCTCTTTTCAACTGCAAGGTGATTTGGGCCAGTTCCAACGGCCTTGTGATGGAGAGAGCCTGTGGAGACTAAATGTGGATCACAACATAGCATTTTTATTTTTTTTTGCTTCTATTTGCTAGCACATTGTTTTCTTTTTCATTTTTTCCCTATTTGGCCTGATTTTTCTTGTGCAGCATGATAATTGTGGAAACGTATAGAAGAATTGCACATAATTAACATATATTGGATTATTTGCCCTCTAGGGGATGGAGTGGGGGAAAGGGAAGGAAAAAAAATTGAAACACAAGGTTTTGTAAGAATGAACGTTGAAAATTACCTATGCATATGTTTTGAAAATAAAAACTTTAATAATAAAAAAAGAAAAAAACTAAATCCAATCCTAAAAAAAGAGAGAAATGAAGCCTTACTAGACAAACTTGCTTCAAAATTCTTTTTACAATTACTATTGCTAACTGTATTTCCCCATTAATTCTCTGTACTTTCATCTTGTCCCTCCTCAAAAATGTTTTGCTACTGACCACTCCCTTCCCCAATGTGCCCTCTCTTTTATTACCCTCCCCACTCCCTATCCTATTCCCCTCCTATTTTCCTGCAGGGTCAGAAAAAGTTCTATACTCATATGGAATGATTTCTAAACTTATATTTAAGCAATTTTAGGTTAAACCATTCAAGTTCATACTTCAAAAAAGAAATAAGTAGTGCTTTTCTAACAGTAGCGTGATGAGAAAATGGGCCTTGTATTTAAAAAAAAAAAATTTATTTCGGTAGTGCTGAAGCCTGTAAAATGGCACCTGAGCCTTTAAGTATACAAAATATCCTATGAATTCAAAATCTATTAGTTTACTGTACATATCCTCCAATCAAGCAAATGTTAGAAATAAAATTTTCATAATATGAAAATGTTTTAAAAGATTGCACATATTTAACCTATATCAAGATTATTTGCTGTTTTGGAGAGGTGGGAGGTAAAGAAGGGAAGAAGAAAAATTTGGAACACAAGCTTCCAAAAACGAATGCTAAAACTATCTTTGCATATATTTGGAAAATACAATACTATTGAAAATTAAAAAGAAAAAAGAAAAGGTTGGTAAAAGCATTCTTTCTAGTTGTAAAATAATTGAAAATAATTGGGGAACGATTAAACTATTTATAGTATATGAAATTATTGTGCCATAAAAAATGACAAAAATGAAGAATTCAGAGAAACATGGGGAGATTTGTATGAAAAATGGAGAACCAAGAAAACAACATATATGACAAGTATAATGAAAATAAAGATGCCTAAAAATTAGATCAGTTTAATTTTGGATCTAGACAACTGATGAAATATACTTCCTCTCAGTAGAGAGATAGTGAACTACATATACTATTGCATATGCAGTCAAATGTGATCCTTGTATCTATTTGTTCTGCCTGTTTTTGCTGATTTTAAAGCAGATGTCTAATGACCAGAGTGCTTAGGGTGCAAAAAAATAAAAAAAATCAATAAAACATTTTTTGAGTGTAAAAAATTAGTGAGATCTTGATATGGTGAGCTAGAATAATGTGAAAATTTTTCTGAGGGGTCAGGAAGAGGGTGAGGCTATCATTTCCTTTCATACTTGTACTACTGCATATAAAGAACAATGCCTAGGAAACTGTGGTCCTACTGCATTTTGTTCAGTAGCAAAGCTGACTGTGACATGCTGCAGTGCCTTAGGAAATAGCTAGCCATTCGTGACCAGACTGCACCAAGTTTCAAAGCACTACTCAAACTCTTAAGAAGAGAAAACAGAACAAAAGTCTACAGCTAAGAAATATTTTTACTCTACATTAAGCAAAATAAAGGAATCTTTACATTATAACAAAACATTGAAGGAAGTGAGGGAGGATCACTATCTCATAATCCTTAAGAGAAACAAAATATTGAGGGGTTTTTTCCCCTATAGCCCAATATGCATCATTTTGGTCTTTTGTAAAGCCTCCAAAACATAATCCAAATATGACTAGAATATTAATACATTTTTCTTTTGTACTTCACAAGAATTTCCCTTCCTTCTTAAAGCTTCTTTGCCACTGTCTAAAGCTTACTTAAAAGAGACCTACATTCCCAATAATCTTCAGTGTCAATAGAATCAATTTTTTTACTTCCATTTGAAAAGTGAGTGATGATACAAGTTTGACAAATCTATAATTGCAACTAGGTTCTCAATCAAATATAGGGAAAGGAATTATAGAAACATTAACTCAGATAGATTTTTATATATCCAGAGATGTAACAGAAAACTGGGGTAAGAAGAGTAAAGAGCTAAATACTTGAGTCATTCTGAGCTAAGAAAAATTCATAAAAGAGTAGCTAAATGAACATCTCAGGGCAGTGATATAAATCAAGATTTGAAAAAAATTTTTTATAGGTAAGGGTCTTTCTCTACCAGAAACGCAAAGGATGGCAAGAATAAATCAGAGGAAATGAAGACATAAAGACTTGAAAGGGAGTACCAAAATACTAAGCCCTAAGTTGGTAGCACTTTAAGGTACAGATGTACCCAGAATATATTAGTGCCTTTTAATCTATACAAAGGGAAGGAAATATGCATTTATATAGTACTTACTGTGTGCCAAACACTGTGCTAAGCACTTGTTATCATCATATTTATAAGATCTCATTTGATCTTCACAACCACCCTGAATTTCAATGATAAGACTCGTAGGTTAAGATTAGTAAGCAAAAGAGTGTTAAAAAAAAAAAAAAAAGGTGTCTTAGACAACAAAATCTTTATAGTAGTATCTTCTGTGGTATCAAAGACCTGGAAACAAAGTAGATACTCTTCAACTAGAAAAGAATTAAACAGAGTATGGATGGGAACATGAAAATAATGGAATGTTATTGTTCTGTTAGAAATTATAAACATAATGAAGACAGAAAAGCTCAGAAAGATTTATATAAGCTGATGCAAGTTAAGACAGAGCCAAGACACAATGGCACAATAATGGACACAATGATGACGACAACATAAATGGAAATAATAACCAACATAAAGCAATATAAACTGAATGTCACAAAATTATAAAGACCCAAGCTTGGTCCCTGGAAAGATGAGAGGGCATTCCTCCATTCTCCTTCCCATTCCATGTCCAGAGGTGAAAGTATCCATGGATGTGGAACACTGCAATAAGGTTAAATTTTTCTCCGCATATTGATTAGTGTTGCTGAATATTCGTTCTCTCTTTTTAAAATTCTTGGTTATCAAGATAAGGTCAAAATGGGTTCATGATATAGGCATAAAGAATGATATTATAAATAAATTAAAAGAACACAGGATAGTTTGCCTCTCAGACCTGTGAAAAAGGAAGGAATATGTGACCAAAGAAGAACTAGAGATCATTATTGATCATAAAATAGATAGTTTTGATTATATTAAATTAAAAAGTTTTTGTACAAACAAAACTAATGCAGGGGCAGCCAGGTGGCACAGTGGATAGAGCACGAGCCCTTTAGTCAGAAGGACCTGGGTTCAAATCTAGCCTGAGACACTTAAGTGCTAGTTGTGTGAAGCTGGGCAAGTCACTTAACCCCAACTGCCTGGAGGGGGGGAAGAGGGGAGAGAGAATTTGAGAAAACTAATGCAGACAAGATTAGAAGGGAAACCATAAACTGGGAAAACATTTTTGCATTCAAAATTTCTGATAAAGGCCTCATTTCCAAAATATATAGAGAACTGACTCAAATTTACAATTTTCCTTCTTAGGTTTGTGTTTTTTTCTTTCTAGATGTGATTTTTCTTGTGCAGCAAGATAACTGTATAAATATGTATACATATATTGGATTTAACATATATTTTAACATATTTAACACGTATTGGACTACCTGACATCTAGAGGAGGGAGTGGGGGGGAAGGATGCCAAAATTTGGAAGAGAAGATTTTTCAAGGGTCAATTTTGAAAAAAATTACCTATGCATATGTTTTATAAATAAAAAACTATAATAAAATAATTCATCTAAAAAAGATAAAAAATTCTGTTATATTAATATACTATTATAAATCAGACAAATTCAGTTACCTATATAGATAGAGCATATTTTTAAAAAATGTTTACAAGCATTTCTAATTGTTTTGAGACTAGGGTAAGAGAGAAAAGTGTTATCATATATAAATTACTATTAAGCTGAATACATAAGACTGTCTTAGTCTTTAAGTCTATCGTGTAAGAAATTTTCAACTTGGAGAACCATTATATTATATTATTTTTACATATATAATGAGGTATGAATAAATGTTAATATGGAAAAAAAGCAAATAAAAAAATAACCAGAAAAACAAAACAAAAACCACATTATTAGGGATGACTACTTAGGAGAGGGAGGAAGAAGGATACAAGGGTAAATGTAAGGTGATGGAAAAACAAAATTAATAATAAATATCTATTTAAAAAACAAAAACAAAAATCAGTATATTTAGGGGTGATTTTCTTTAAGCAAGTTGGGCCAGCCGTGGCCAGGAAGGAAACAAAAATTTCCCTGAATTCCCACAAATACTTTTTTATGTGGTCATAGATAGGAACATACTGAAATAAAAGAGTTCTCTGGCATGAGTCCCTCAGATCTAATGGGAATTTTAAATAGCCACTAGCATCTGGCCACATAAGTCTGTAGTCAGCTCCACAGTGACAGTGGCCAAAGAGAAAAAGCATCAAGCAGCGTTTGATTCAGTTTCTATTCTTGTTACAGAGGTACCACAACCATGCTAAGTTCAAGGATTTATTACCTAATAAATGCTTTTCAGGTGTCAAGAAAACAGTACATAATGAATACAGTTAGGTGTACGTGTGGGCTACTTTGAGAACATTGCAACAGCTTAAAAAAAAAAAACAAAAACGAATCACTCAGTCTATAAGCCTGGGGTTAGCCAATCTCAATCTACTTAATACTTCTGAAGGTTACTGAGAATCTAAATAGCAGAATATTTCCTGAAAGGACTTAGATTCTTTACCAATGGTAGAGGTAAAATGAATGACCAATAGAGGAGAAACTGTTTATTGAATTTATGGTGTATGTTACCAAGCCACTCTTACAAATTAATGAAATCTGAATGAGAAGGGGATTTTATTGGATTTAGAGGCTATTATTATTCCAAGCTCCAGAGTAATAATAGCCAGTAAAAAGTGGAAGCAGGGCAACTAGGAAGCAACTAAAACTAGTAAGTTTTAGCCTCAGTCTAGCCACCTCCCAGAATATGCTCATCATAGGAGAAAGCCTGCATGGGAGAAGAGATATAGTTAGTAAGGCTAGGAAAAGTAACTTATTTGCCTTTAGTAAATCAGTCAAAAAGCCCTATGATAAGTACTGGAGATATCAAAAAAAAAAAAAAAAAAAAGATAGTATCTGACCTTAGAGGGGCTCATAGTTTAATGGAAGAAACAATATACAAACAAGATGCCACATACAGGATAAATTGGAGATAATTAACAGAAAAAAGGCACTAACATTTAAAGGGACCAGGGGAAAGGCCTCCTGTAGAAGGTAGAATCTTAGTTGGACTTGAAAAATGCCAGGGAAGTCAGGAGGTAGAATTGAAGAGGGAAAGCATTAAAGATGTGAGAGGATTATAGCTATGAGAGAAAATCCCAAGAGAGATGAACAGAGAGATAGTGAGATAGAGAGGGAGCAAGAAAGAAGGGAGGTAGAGAGGGAAAGAGAGAGGGAGGAAGGGAGAGGGAGAGAGAGAGAAGAGAGGGAGAGAAAGAGAAGGAGGGAGAGAGGAAGGGAGGGAAGAGAAAGAAAGGAAAGAGAAAGAGGGGGAAGGACAGATAGAACGTGTGTGTGTGTGTGTGTGTGTGTGTGTGCATGCGTGCTTGTTGTGAGGGAAATAATGAAGGACTTTTGTGGTGTTCTCTTCTTTTTTATGCTATATATGATGGTTCTCTGGGAGCAGGTTTCTTGAGGAGGTTTTCTGGAGGCAGCCTTAGTTTCAGTTCAAAGTAATAATCACTTCAAATGCAGCCAGCTGATAAAATCCAAACGTTTATTTTCTCCTTCCAAGTCTTATCTCTTTCCTTGGGCCCGGTTAGCTTTCTTAGAGGCCTCTCTCCCTCCTTGGTTCCAAGAGCTCTTGCAACTTGTCTTTTGCCTCTGCCAGCTTCTGCCTCTAGCTCAACTCTGAATCGTGGCTTCTCAATCTCCAACTGACGCTCCCCTCTCAATCTTTTTCAACTGAACTCTCCTGACTGAGCTCAGCTGTTTTTATGCTCGTTTAGAGGTGTAAACTCAAAGGTTGAGAGTGGGATTATGGGAGGTATGAATTTGGATATCTCATAATGAACCCTGAAATCTCCCAAGTGTGAACTAATGTGTGAGCTAATGTGTGAACTCTCAAAGGTGTTAACTTAAGCACTGTTTCTATCAATTCCATCGTTATCACCTTGTTTCAAGTTCTGGCTCATAACAGACTCAGAATGCTGAAGAGAGTATTTTATATTCGAGTCTGGAGGTGATAGGGAGCAACAGGACTTTACTGAACATATTCAGCAGAAAGGAAAGATAATGGTCAGACTTGCATTTTAGGAAGATAAATCATTTTAGCTAAGTGGAAGATGGATTAGAATAGGGAGAGACAAGTGAACAGAAGACCAAGCAGCAGACTTGTAACAGTCTGACAGGGTCAGAGGAGAGAAGAGAATATCTTTTTTTTTTTTTTTTTAATTACAGCTTTTTATTTACAAGATATATGCATGGATAATTTTTCAGCATTGACCCTTGCAAAACCTTCTGTTCCAATTTTTCCCCTCCTTCCCTCCACCCCCTTCCCCAGATGGCAGGTAGTCCAAAACATGTTAAATATGTTAAAGTATATGTTAAATACAATCTATGTATACATATCCATATAGTTATTTTGCTGCACAAGAAGAATAGGATTTTGAAATAATGTACAATTAACCTGTGAAGGAAATCAAAAATGCAGGCGGACAAAAATAGAAGGATTGGGAATTCTATGTAGTGGTTCATAGTCATTTCCCAGAGATCTTTCCCTGAGTGTAGTTGGTTCAGTTCATTACTGCTCTATTAGAACTGATTTGGTTCATCTCATTGTTGAAGAGGGCCATGTTCATCAGAATTGATCATCATATAGTATTGTTGTTGAAGTATATAATCTTCTGGTCCTACTCATTTCACTCAGCAGCAATTCATGTAAGTCCCTCCAGACCTTTCTGAAATCCTCCTGTTGGTCTTTTCTTAGAGAACAATAATATTCCATAACATTCATATACCACAATTTATTCAGCCATTCTCCAATTAATGGGCATCCACTCAATTTCCAGTTTCTAGCCACTACAAAGAGGGCTGCCACAAACATTTTTGCACATACAGGTCCCTTTCCTGAGAAGAGAATACCTTTGAGATTTGTTACAAAGGTAAAATCAACAGATCTTAGCAACAGATGAAATATGTGGAATGAAAGACAGTAAAAAGGCATGGATGAGATAATATATGTAAAGTGCTTTGCAATTTTTAAATATTATATAAATGTTAGAAGCCAGGGAGTATAGCACGTAACATTATACCTAAAGTCAGGAAAAACTTGAGTTCAAATATAGCATCAGACATTGACTAGCTGGGTGACCATGGGAAAGTCACTTAACTTCTGTCTACTTTACTTTCTTCATATGTAAAGTAGGGGTGATAGCACTATTCATCTGCCAAGATTTTTGCAAGAATTAAATTAGATAGTATTTGTACAATCTCTTGTGAATACAAGCTTATTATTACCATAATTTTTTTGTATTTTTTTTTTTTTTTTTTGCTGAGGCAAATGGGGTTAAGTGACTTGCTCAGGGTCACACACAGCTAGGAAGTGTTAAGTGTCTGAGGCCACATTTGAACTCAGGTTCTCATGATTTCAGGGGTAGTGCTCTATCCACTGTGCCACCTAGCTGCCACCCATAATTGTTAATAACAGGTAATAAGTTGTTATTACTATTATTAGTATATAGGCATATTTGAGGTAAAAAAAGCAAAATCTTAAGCAGAAAGTCTTTATCACAGAGATCAATAAGGATGCAAACTTAAAACCGATGGGCTCATGCTATCTTAAACAGAAAACAAAACCAGTTCAAATTTTGGCTCTGCTACATAAATTTCTAAATCTCATGAAAAGACCTTGGCAAATCACTTCTGCTCATTACCTTTTGTTTCCTCCTTTATAAGATGAAGGGCTATATAAGAGATGGGGTTCTAAACCTGGGCCAATGAACTTGTTTTTAAAAATTTTAAATTTTTGTTTTAAATGTTTTAAAAATGTTTTGATGACTGTATTTTGATAAAACTGGTTTCCTTTAAAATATTATGTTTTCCATATTTAAAAATATCTTTTTAGTGAGGAGTCACTAAACTTCACCAGACAGATAAAGGGTTCCAATGAAACAAAAAAGGTTAAGTTACCTCTAAGGTTCCTTCCAGTTTAAAATGCTATCATCTACAAATTCTGTTGTATTTTTTCATTGCCATCAGGATAGGTCAGACCTTTACAACAGCTCTACTACTGAATGCTAGAACAGATGGACAATTCACACAACGTCCCCAAAATCTGAAGTTAGATGGTAGACCTAATTTAATTTTGTTACAATACATCACGCTAGTCCAAAGAAAGAAATATATTTTAAAATTTAAAAACCTGATTCTAACAAAGATTTGCCTTTCTGTTTGTAATGTTCCCCTGGGCTCCCAAATATCAAAAAATTTTAGCTAGAATGCAGCATAATTCCTTTGACAAAAAAATTTTTCCAAAGCATTAACAGTCTCCTAAAATGTTTAAACTAAAAAGTTCTGAACTAATTCAAAAATATGTAGCAACATAAATGTAATATTATGAAGCAACATAAAACATCTGCCACAGTCCAAGAGCTGTGCCAAAGAATTAAACATGCCAATCAATACTAAAAGCAACAGACCCTTTTATTTAGCATATTTAAGGGAAGACTGGGGGGCATCTAAGGAAGTAGAGAGCAAGGACAAGTGAAGAAAGAATACAAGGGCAGCTTACTGACTCTCTTTTTATTCTTTAGGAGTTAGAAATAACATCTAAAGCAAGGATAGCATCTCAACCTTCTTGTTTCAATGAGGCTAGGATGAGTTGCTCTAAACTAGAGTAAACCCCAAATCTCCTTCTACTAAGACAGAGAAAAACTTATCTAAGAAGGATGGGGAAAGTATATGGTCAGGAAGTCTTAGACAGAATAGGTAGAACATGGTAGGAAAAGGGAGGTCATGAAGATCTACGAATCCTGGACCAGTGCTGCAGGACGGACTAAATAATTTGGGAATCATGGGAATCACTCAGGCATTATTTGAGAATAAAGAGAGTAGATTAGGTCTTAGACCAGAGCTGCACAGGTATTTTAGAGCAAGAGGAGGGATCTCATTCAGGCAGGCATAATTTGGTTTCCACCTGTGAGGTGATGGGTAGGGATCAGACAATTAGCTAGGAAATTAATAGTTTCTAGCCTACAATAGTCCAGAAATTTCCAAAGATGGTAAAATTTAAGAAATGAAGCAGAAAAAGAGGCACCAGGATAGAACAGCTTGATGGACAGAGAATGATTAAACCAGGAAAACCAAAGTCTTGTCCAGGTTAAATAATATCTACCTTACCTTAATTTATTATCATCTAAATACCCTTTACAGACCCTTTATCTAAGTTGCTTTGTAACTTCGGAGGTGAAGAGGTAAGAAACCAGAAGTGAAAGAAAGAGTTACATTTCATGCCCACTTCTTTTGCATTAGTGGCAATGAAACAAAGTTTTACTTTAATTAGTCTAGTCATTCTCCACTTTCTGTCATTCTATACATTGTCTCTCCTTTCAAAATTGGTCACTGAAAAGGCCCCATACTGTCACCTTGTGGAAAAACCACAAACTGCCAGACAGACTGTACAGTACCGTCGTAAGTCACAAATACAATGGATGTCTGCTCACCCCTGCTTCCCTTCATTGAGGATCTTGGATAACAATTATGATCTCCTCCTTGATAATCTCTCAACCAAGAATAGCATAGAATACAGCTTCATTCACAAGTAGAAATCTCAGTAGAACATAAAGTGCCATCAAGTGTTATTGGGGATGACTTCCTGGCATTCTAGATAAGACAAAGTGAAATGTTATTGGGTACTTGGGACCAACTATTGGTTAATGGAATGAAAACATTAACAATAAGTTAACACATGCTGCTGACAGTGATTGCCCCATGTTTTCAATGTACTTTAGGGATGAAAAAAAGAAGAGGATCCAGGAGGATTAATCTAAAGAGGTCTATAAAAGAAAATCAGGAAAAGCAGAAATGAAAGGGAGAGAGGCAAGGAAAACATGAGAAATAAAGAGAATGAGAGGGAAAATAGGCATTTATTTTACCTCAATTAAGAAAAGTGCTTCTCAGGATTTAAAAAATTTTTTAATCAGTTAAAATAATGGCAATGGATGTATCACAATGCCAGAAGAAATTCCAAATATCTAAACTCAACAAAGAAAACTGAGGGGAGGAAAATCTCTCCATTTAATTATCAGCAACACAAGTGGAAAACCACTGGATATGAAGCTAAAGATACGAGTTCAAGTTCTCATTTGGTCATTACTCTGATCTCTCTTCTCTGGGTTTCAGCTTCCTCACCAATAAGAAAAGGAAGTTGGCTTAAATGACTTTAAAAGCATATTCAGCTCTCAGACTTGTTCATTTGCTTTGTGTAAAAATCTATTGCTTTGCTTTCACAATGCAACTCAACTCACTGTTGGTAGAATTATGAATTAGTCCAACCATTCTGAAAAGCAATTTGAAATGACAAAGAAACCACATTGTCCATATCCTTTGTTTCAGAGATTCCACTATGAATCATATACCCCAAGAAGGTCAATGACAAAAAAGAAAAGTCATATAAACACAATAATTAAATAGCAAAAAAAAGTGGAAACAAAGTGGATATCTTGTCAATTGAAGAATGGCTAAAAGTTATGTGATCACTATGGTGATTGTAAAGAAGCAATGTAAAAACATATATGAAATAAAGGAAAATGAAACAAGCAGAATCAGGAAACCAATATATGCAATGACTACAGCATAAATGGAAAGATAAAGAACCAAACAATCTAAACTGAATGCTGAAAAATTATAATGACAAGCCTGCCTCCAAAGAAGAGGAGTAAGACACTCCACCTTTCCCCACTTTCTCAAAGAGATGGGTAACTATGGCTATGGTTCATCATATACAATATCAAATCTTTGGAATAAATTGGGTAATTTTCCTGAATTGGATTTATTTTTGCTCTTTTTAATTTTTCATTATAAAGAATGGCTTGTTGGATGGGAGAAGACAGAGGGAAAATGGAAAATATAAATGATCAATAAAAATTTTTATTTTAAAACTTAAAGTAAAAGCATTTGATTTGAGAGAAATGTGTTAGCAACAGTTCATAGGAAAAAGTTGTTATAATAATGTGTGTACATAAGCAAAAATGAAACTCCATTAAATGAGGGACCAATATGCATTAAGAAGCAGTACCAATGTATATGCAATCCTATGGCTACTGTGCTGGTATACATTTTTGAAAAAAGACTAGAATCTGCTATGATGCTAAAATGACCAATTTATGAGCCTAATATCTATAGTAATAAAAATCAAATCAACAAATATTATGTGTAAGACAATGTGGTATTCCACGGAATATATTCCCCTAATGAGGGAATATAAGAGATACATTAATATATTAAGTACATAAGAAAGACATAAGTAAAATGATGTTTCAAGTCTGAAGGAAATCAGTTTTTCAGAGGGATGGCATCTGAATTAAAATTTAAACAACAGGTAAAAGACATTTTAAGCATCTAGATTGTAGAACATGTAGAAGAGAATACTATGAAGCAGCTGGGATCACAGGATCATAGGGTTAGAGCTGTAGGAAACTTTGCAGGCCAGAGTCCATTGCTACATTTTACAAATGAGGAAACTTGCCCAGAGTCACCCAGCTGACAAGTGTCTGAAGCCGGATTCGACATCAGCTCATCCTAACTCCAAGATTAGGGCTTTCTCTTAGATATACCATGCTGCAGTGTGATACACTATACTAAAATGCTAGTTTACAGCATTTAAACTTTACTTCCTAAAAAGCTGAGGCGCTGAAGAGTTTTGAGTCAGGAATGACATTTCTTATGTATAATTCATGTCCCAGATAAAGGCTGCAGTGCACAGGATAGATTAGAAGCAATGGAAACATTCCCCAGTATTCTAATTTTATTATACTTTTAAAGAGGGAAAGGAGGTAGAAATACACGCAACAAATTTTCTTAAAAATCAAACAGGTTATAGAGTACAAGCAAAGATGGTTGAATAAAGACAGGAACTCATCTGAGATCTCCCAAATTTCCTTCCAAAAACTTTAAAATAATATCCTGAGACAAATTCTGGGGTAGTGGGACCAACAAAAGGACAGGGTGAAACAAATTTCTAGCCCAACATAATTAAGAAGGTCATCAAGAAAGGTTTATTTCATTGAAGTAAGAAGGAGCACAGTCTAGTATGGACCATACTCCAACAAGTCAGCAGCAAGTCTTTGAAGCAATACCTTCTGGAATCAGCTCAGAAATAGAAAGGGATCAGAGAACTGATTAGAGACATTTTTTTGCAAGGAGCAGGATTCTGCTGCATTACCCATTTAGTTTCAGGTCACTGTTCCAAGGTGAAGACAAGTACTAGCAGGAACAGGAATCCTGGTCACAATTCTAGGGCAGAAAAAAGTATTTGTGGTCACTCACAATTCAGAGCACAAGCCTGAAGGGACATGACCATACCTATCAACACTTCATACCACATTGGAGAAACTGAAAAGTTATAGACTCCCAGAACTATCTCTGAAAACAGAGCATGAAAAACCTGATATTTAGACAATGTCCCCTCTACTCTAGGAGCAGAGCACAACTTTGACATAGTTAAAAGTCAAGAAATAGGATGGAAAAATGAGCAAACAATTAAAAAAAACCCTCAAGAACCTGTCTATATAAAGTTACTATGGTTACAGGGAAACTCAAAACACAAAGACTACAATAGTAAAAATAGCTACATTCAAAGACTAAAAGAAAAATGTGAATTGGTTTCAGGCTCAAGAAGAATTCTTGGAAAAGCCAGAAAGGATTTTTAAAAATTAAATAAAAGAGGCAGAGAAAAAATTGGGAAAATAAATGAGTGATGCAAGAAAATCAAGAAAAAAGATACAGACATAGACACAGACACACATACACAAACTAAAGCAATTTAAAAAACAAACTGGGGGCATCTAGGCGGTATACTAGCCCTGGAATCAGGTGAACCTGAATTCAAATCGGATCTCAGACCCTTACTAGCTGTGTAATCCTGGGCAAGTCACTTAACCACAATTGCCTTCCTCCTCCTTTCCCCCCCAAAAGACTAGATCAGACAGGCACTGATGAGAAATGATCACATGGAAAAAGAGGTACAAAAATTTACCAAAGAAAAGAACGCCTTAAAAAGTATAATTGGTCAAATGGAAAAGGAGATACAAAAACTGACTGAAGAAACTAGTTCCATATTTAACATGTATTGGTCAACCTGCCATCTGGAGGAGGGGGTGGGAGGGAAGGAGGGGAAAAATTGGAACAAAAGATTTTGAAATTGTCAGTGGTGAAAAATTACCCATGCATATATCTTGTAAATAAAAAGCTATAATAATAATATTTAAAAAAAGAAAAAAAGAAACTAATTCCTTAAAAATTAGAACTAGACAAATAAAAGCTAATGACATCAAGAAACAGAAAATAGAAGAAAATGTGAAATATTTTGTTGGGGGGGGGGGGGAGGCGGAGAAACCTGACTTGGAAAATAGATTAAAGAGAAAGAATTTAAAAATTACTCAACTTCCTGAAAGCCATGATCACCAAACAAAACAAAACAAAACAAAACAAAACAAACATAAATCTCATCTTCCATGAAATTATCAGGTAAAAACTACCATCATAGCCTAGAACAAGTGGGTAAAATACAAATAGAAAGACTATACCAATTATCTCCTGAAAAAGATTTCAAAATGAAAACTCCCAAGAATATTATAGGCAAATTCCAGGGCTCCCAGGTCAAGGAGAAAATGTTGCAAAAAGTCAGAAAAAATTAATTCAAATACTGTGAAGCCACAGTCAAGATAACATAAGATTCAGCAGCTTTTACAGTAAAAGATTGAATGGTTTATAATATGATATTCCAGAGAGCAAGGGAGTTAAAATTACAACCAAGAGTCACCAAGACATTATAATTCAGTATAATTCTTAAGGGGGGAAAAAAAGTGATATTTCATGAAATAAAGGACTTTCAAGCAATCCTGATGAAAAGTTCAGAGATAAATAGAAAATCTGACTCATAAATACAAGATTTAAGAGAAGCATGAAAAAGTAAACAGGAAAGAGAAATCATATGGTATTCAATAAAGTTAAATTGTTTACATTCTTACATGGGAAGATAACTTGTAACTCCCAAGAACTTTAACATATAGATCAGTTGGAAGGATTCTGCATAGACAGAGGGAATGGGTACAAGCTGACTATGATGAAATGATATGTAATTAAATAAAATTAAGGGGTAAGAGGGCTGCACTGAGAAGAGAAGGAAGCAGTAAAATGGGATAAACTATCTCATGAAAAAGTATGAAAGATTTTATAATGGGAGGGAAGATGGGGAGAGTGGATGGACAATGCTTGAACCTTACTCTCATCAGACTTAGCTTAAAGAGGGAATAAGTAGAGGGAATGGGGTGGGACTGATAGAAGGGAAAAGAAATTGGGGGAAGTGGTGGTTAGAAGTAAAACATTTTTAAGGAAGGCGAGAGTAAAAGGAAAGAAGAGAAAGGGGAAGGACAAAGAGAGTTTGAAAAAAATAAAATAGAGGGAAAAATACAGTAATCATAACATAGCATATATGAATGTTTGTGGCAGGTCTCTTTGTAGTGGCCAGAAATTGGAAACTGAGTGGATGCTCATCAATTGGAGAATGGCTGAATAAATTGTCTTATATAAATATTATGGAATATTATTGTTCTGTAAGAAATAACCAGCAGGAGGATTTCAGAAAGGCCTGGTGAGACTTACATGAACTGATGCTGAGTGAAATGAGCAGGACCAGAAGATGATTATATACTTCAACAAGTATATAATGTATATGAACTATACATTAAAGTATATATGATGATCAGTTCTGATGGACATGGCCATCTTCAACAATGAAATGAACCAAATCAGCTCCAACAGAGCAGTAATGAATTGAACTAGCTGCACCCAGTGAAAGAACTTTGGGAGATGACTATGAAACATTACACAGAATTCCCAATCCCTATATTTTTGTCCACCTGCATTTTTGATTTCCTTCACAGGCTAATACTACACTATTTCAAACTCCGATTCTTTTTGTACAGCAAAGCAACTGTTAGGACATGTATGCTTATATTGTATTTAATTTATACTTTAACATACTTAACATGTATTGGTCAACCTGCCGTCGGGGGGAAGGAGGGAAAAAATTGGAACAAAAGGTTTGGCAATTGTCAATGCTGTAAAATTACCCATGCATATAAACTTGTAAATAAAAAGCTATAATAATAATAATAATAAATAATATAGCATAGTAATCATCTGATAAGGGCTTCATTTCTCAAATATGTAGAAAACTGAGTCAAATTCATAAGAATATGTCATTACTCCACTGATAAATGGTCAAAGAACATTAACAGGGAATTTTCAGAAGAAATCAAATCTATATATAGTCATATGAAAAAATGTTCTAAATCACTACTGATTAAAGAAATGAAACAACTCTGAAGTACCAGATCATACTTATCAGATTGGCTAATATGTCAGAAAAGGAAAATGACAAATGTTGGAGACAATGTGGGAAATTGGAATATTAAAGCACTGTTGGTGGAGTTGTGAATTGATTCAACTATTCTGGAAAGCATTAAAAACTATGCCCAAAGGGTTATAAAACTGTGTATACCTCTTGACACAACAACACTACTAATTCTGGATCCCAAAAAGATTTTTTTTAAAAAGAGAAAAAGGACCTCTATGTACAAAAAATATTTATTGCAGCTCTTTTTGAGATGGCAAAGAATTAGAAACCAATGGGATGGTAATCAGGTGAGGAATGGCTGAACATTTTGTCATATATGAACTGTTATATATGTTTGTCATGGAATACTATTGTGCTATAAGAAATGATGTGTAGGATGCTTTCAGAAAAACCAGAAAAGACTTGAGAACAGTGTACATAGTAACAGGAATACCTTATAATGATCAATTGTGAATGACTTACCTAATACTCAGCAATACAATGATCTAATAAGGCAATTACAGAGGATTCCAGAGAAAGATGGAGTTTGAATGCAAACTGAAGCATACTTTTTTACCTTATTTTTCTTGCTTTTCTTTCACAACATGACTAATATGGATATATGTTTTGCATGCCTGAACATATATAATCTTTATCAAATTCCTTGTCTTCCTAATGAAGATGAGAGAGAATTTGGAATGCAAAATTTTTAAAAACAAATTTTAAAATTTGTTTTTGTATATAACTGGGGAAACAAATTAAAAAAAAAAAAACCCAAACCAAAATAGGTTACAAAAAATTTAGAGGGGGAAAAAAAGGTAGAGATTAATGTCTCTCTTGTTTAAAATCATCAAATTTTAAAGGTCCTTCCTGGTTATCCAAGTCACAATTTTAAATTAATAAGGACACATCTATTTCTGCAGCTTGTTAAATCAACTGTGAAGCAAAATAGCAGGAAGGGCTGCTTTACACATACCCATCTGAATTCCAGAGGCTGGAAGTGATGCCACTCATTTTCACAAGGAAGTGTTACCTCAGCCAACAAAAAACAGGATTTTGTGCTCTCAATTCAGTTTATGAGGTGAAAATCACACTCATGAGGGAAGATTAAATGAGTCATTCTATTAAACAATAATCTTCCCAGCCTCCACATACAGCTAAGTCCCTGGACTCTTGAATACTAGCTTCTTTCCAAAACATTAACCCAATCTGGCTTGCCAAGCAGTTGGAAAACCAAAAACACTCATTTTAGGAATCTTCACTGATTGCCACTTAATAAGATAACAGTAACAACTATTAACCAATAGTTTTCCTTACTCTGGTACTCAAAAATACAGGAAAGTTACAAATCTATTACATTAATGTAGTCTCAAATATCAGAAAAGTGGCCTTAAAAATAAATGAACGTACCTTTTCCATCTGTTGCTGAGGCCTCTTGTAAATGTCTTATTGACCTAAAAACAAATATTCGGTGAGTACAAGTTAGTTCATGAATTTACATTTCTTTTTTCAGGTTCTGCCACTAATTATAACTTGGGAAATTTTCTTTAATATTTCTGAACCTCAAATACATACTCTTTAAAATGAAGTGAGGATAGATCAATTGGTCTTTAAAGACTAAATTTGAAATCAGAATTCCAGAACCGGAAAGGATCTCTGGGACCATCTAATATTAAGTCCCATGTGACAACAAATTTCCTCTACTACACATATGGCAAGTGGTTGTTCAGCCTTTGTCTGAAGTTTCTAATAAAAGGAAACCTATTTGCTCCAGAAACAGACCAATCCACTTTTGAAGGGCTCTATGAAAGTTTTTCTTTACATCAATCCTCTTTGCAACTCCTGTCCTTAGCTCCTAATTCTGTCCATTGGAGACTAGCAGAACAAATCAAACCTCCCTTCAGATATTGTTTTTTTAAGTTGTATTTTTTTTTAAACTCTGGGGAAGTGTGTATGTGTGTGTGTGTGTGTGTGTGTGTGTGTTATGACTTGCCCAGGGTCACACAGTTAGGCTGTGTCTGAGGTCAGCTTTCAACTTAGGTTCTACTGACTAAGCCTGATAGGTCTAGGGCTCTACCTAGTTAAACCACCTAGCTGTCTCTGGACACAGTGCAATCTTTTATTTCTTCTTTTAAAACCAAGTTTCTAGCAAGTTCAGCATTTTAAATGCAATAAACATATGTAGCACAAAAAGCACAGTTGAAACAATTTTACTATTATAGGATTAAAAAGGACAAGATTCCAAAATTAAAAGGATGTAAAATGCTACAGCCATAGTCACCACACCACAGCAAAGAATAAGCTGGAACAGAAAGACATTATTTAATAGCTCAAGTGAAAAATCTAAGTACATCCCCAAGCCTTTTTTTATTCAGACTTCCAAATATGTAAAGACTGTCCCAGATGACAGCCAAGCTCCAACCACAACCACAACCAAAACAGTCTGCCTAGGGAAGACAAAGTTGAAAAGGACTATCATTTCTCTTGTTCTGGACTTTGATGAACAGAACCTAGATTGTATTCATTTTTTTTGGCTATATACTATATTACACTGTTTATTCAGTATAAGTAACTCTTTACTTATACTGAGTTTGCATGCAAAAACCTTAAGTAACTTTCAGATGAACTGTTGTGTAACCAAGCATCTCTTATATTGGTGAAACGGATATTTTTTTAACCTAAGGCTGACTATTTATTTAATATTATCACATTTTATCTTGTTAGATTTGATACAATGATCTAAAAAGTCAAGATCTTTTTGGACCATAACAATCCCTCAAATGTGTTATTTATCTCTTCAACTTTTTTGTCTACTGAAAAAGTGATAAAACATAGCATTTTATACCATTATTCAAGTCACTACGAAAATGTTAAATGGCACTGAGTCCACAGTGAGATTACGGGATACCAGAGAAAAGAACTCTTTCAAAGAGAAGTCCAATCATTAAAGACTACTTTTTGCCTTTATCCATTAAACTCAGATCTGAATCCACTGAAATAAACTGTTGTTGAGGTCACACAACTCCATGATATGAAAAACTTCTCTAAAAATCTGGACAAGCTGAATCTTTCTACATCATTCTTCTAACTCAAGGGCCAACAAAATGTGGCCTAAGGGCCAAATCCAATGACTGCCTAATTTAACTTAAAAAAGAAAAAAAATTCTTCATTCAAAAATAGGCTATAGACTATAGTTTGCTAAACCCAGTTATGATTTTTCAAAAGTTTTATTTATACTTTTCTATTTCTTACACAAAAGTCATCTGATATAACAATCATCTCTACCAAGAAGACAAACTATTATTTCACCTCCTAAATCCTGTACTCAAGTTCAATCATTGCTTTTAATGTGCCTTTAAATGCCAAAGAATATAAATAGTACTTTTCTCATAAAGTTCCAAATAATTTTTCAAAACTGAATCAATTCACAGTACCAACAGTGCATAACCCTTTAATACTATATTCCACTTTTATCAATTTATGTAATAACATGCTTTACTTTGCATTTCTCTTAATAGTAGAGACTTTTTACCATTTTCTCAAATGGTTTTTGATAAGTTGCATTTTTTTTCTGAAAACCATTCACATCTTTTAATTACCTACTGAGGAATGGCTCATATTTTTATATCAACTCCCTGCATGTCTTGGATATCAGACTTTTTTCAAATTTATGTAACGTAAAGATTCCCTCCCCCTCCTTGCTGCCTATTAAGGAATTGGAAACTGAGTAGATGGCCATCAGTTGGGGAATGGCTGAATAAGTTATAGTACATGAATGTTACGGAATATTATTGTCCTATAAGAAACAATCAGCAGGATGATTTCAGAGATTTACATCAAGTGATGCTAAGTGAAGTGAGTAGAATCAAGAGAACATCGTACATAGCAACAACGAGATTGTGTGATGATCAACTCTGATAGACTTGGCTCTTTTCAACAATGAAGTGAATCCAATAGACTTGGATTCCAATAGAATCCAATAGATCCAATAGAATTCCAATAGACTTGGGATGAAGAGAGCCATCTGCATCCAGAGAGAGGACTATGGGAACTGAATGTGGATCACAACATAGTATTTTCACCTTTTTGTTGTTGTTTGCTTGCTTTTTTTTTTCTCTCATTTTTTTTTCTTTTTGATCTGCTTTTTCTTGTCCTGTATGGCAAATGTGGAAATATGTATAGAAGAATTGCACATGTTTAATCTATATTGGATTACACACTATTCTGGAAGGAGAAAAATTTGGAATACAAGGTTTTACAATGATAAATGTTGAAAACTATCTTTGCATATATTTTGAAAATAAAAAGCTATTATTTAAAAACAACCACCAAAAAAACCCTCTACCTATTATGTCAAGTAGTCAATAAATCCACAATCATTTATTAAGTGCTTATTATGTGCCAGGCACCTTACTAGATGCTGGAGAAACCAAGATAAACTACAATTAGTGTGTGTGTGTGTGTGTGTGTGTGTGTGTGCGTGTGCGCATGCACATACATGTGCAAATCAGACACAATGCAAATTTGGGATTGGAAAGGACAGTATTAGCTGGGGGTTGGAGGACAGTAAGGAAAGGATTCAGGTAGAAGGCACCTCTTGTTTGGTTATGAATTCTTCCCCTAGCTATAATCTGAAAAAGTACTTCCTATCATTCTCTGTTAATTTTTAAATGATACAACTTTTTATCTTTAGATCAACTATCAGAAGATTACGTAGGTACAACATGCTAGTCTATAAAAATGCTTTCTGCCAAATGCTTCCTCTCCCAGCAGGTCATGTTAAATGGGGACTCTTCTCCATGACAGCTTGTGCTTTTAAGTTTAATAATCATTGGGCTATTGTGTTGTTTGACTCTTGAGTCTTTCTTATCTAGCTTCTTTCCCTGACTTATTTTTCTTATTTTAAAAACCAATACCAAATAGTCTTCATGATTACTAATATGTAATCTGAAACCTAGTAATCCTAAACCCTTTTTATTCTTCTTTAAAAAGTCATTATTTTCCTTCTTAATATTCTTCCTAATAATCTTCCTAATAAGTTGTTATTATTTTGCCAAATTCCATAAAATAACCAATCAGTAATTGATTGGTATGTCACTAAAACTAAACCTTTTTTTAATTAGTATCGTCATATTTATTAGATTGGCATGAACCAAAGAAAATTTCTCTAAGCATTGAAGCATTCCTTGATTTCTATAAAAAATATATTGTAGTTATATCTACTTATGTCCTAATTATGTCTTAGTAGGAGTATTAGAAAGTTATGAATTTTTATTGATATAAATAAAAATATTTTAGTCTAATTCCATCATTTTAAAGATGAGAAAATTTAAATTTATAGCAACATTTTACCAAACAATGCTTTAGTCTTGCATGACATGGAGATGCCCTCTACTGGTTAGCTAGAAAAGTCCCTGCTTAAAGATGAAGGGAAAATTCTGCCAAGAGCCAGTATATGACCAAAAAAATCAGATACCATGATAAAAACCAGAGATCTTAAAATAAAATAAAATAGTATTTACCAGTGGGGAGAATAAGTCATCGTAGTTCATATCCAAGCTGGACATATTAAATAGTGACAGAAGATGCCTAAACAAAAGCCTGATTTACTAACTAAATTAATGTTTTAATCTTTTCAGTCAGAATTTCATTAAATTAAGATTTTAACTCATTTCTTTTTTTTTTTTTTTTTTAATTTTTTTTATTTAATAGCCTTCTATTTACAGGATATATACATAGGTAACTTTACAGCATTAACAATTGCCAAACCTCTTGTTCCAATTTTTCACCTCTTACCCCCCCACCCCCTCCCCTAAATGGCAGGATGACCAGTAGATGTTTAACTCATTTCTTAAGAATACTTTATTAGTGATCTGATTTACCTTCTTTACTTGCCTGCAGCTGCTAATTTTCATAATAAAATTTTAATTTAAGTTTGCCAATAGGCTGCTATTTCTAATTAGACCAATCATTGGATTAGTCTCTACATAGCTAGTGTCCTTCACTTATACAAAGAACAGTACAGAGTAAATGGTTTATGATAACACCAATTCTTTAGCATTTAGTGATTCCCCCTCTTGGGTCTTCTCTAATTTTATAACATTTTTGAGAATATATCATAATGCAATGGTGTCAAACTAAAATAGAAATGGATTCATATGGGCCGTATATTATATTGACTTAGAAAAGCACAAATTAGCAATGTCTGTGTCATAGTGTTGTTTTATTTTTAAATATTTTATAATTATATTTCAATCTGATTCTGACAACAATGGAGTTTTGCTATTCTAAAAGCTTGATATCTCTAGTGTAGTAGATGTGAAGCAACCAGGAAGCCCTGGATTCAAGACCCACTTCTACTACATTCTGGCTATATGTGACCTGAGTGAGTCAATGAAACTCTCAATGCCCTTTAGCAGCTGTCTGGGACTAGAAGTAGCTGAAGAGTTACACATATACATAAGTAAAAGAAATTTCCTCACTGGGAGTTCCCCACATCTGTGAAATCATAACTCTGATTCCTCCCAAAAAATTCCGCCAAAAAAAACAACCTCAAAAACTAAAACAACAAACAAAACTATTTTCAGGGCATTTATTTAAAAGAAAGAAAAAAATTTTTTTAATCTAACAGTAAGAAATTTATTTCTCTAACTCCATGGATCCTTCCTGAGAACTTCTCACTTGAAGGGTCACTTGGAGGATTTCTGGCAGTACAAATGAAGTCAGGTAGGTAAATAAATAAACAAATCTCTCTTTAACTATAAGGGCCTGAAATTGGTACTCAAAGCTAATGTGTGTGCTAAAATAACAATGATAAGTGCAAACTGCAAAAAACTTCTTTAAAGCTTAAAAAAAAAAATTTGCACTAATTGATACACTCTTTCACATTTCATTCTTGAAATTAACAGCAATCTTTCAGAAGGCAGATTGGCTGAGGATTAGTTGTAGCCCAGGTCCATGAAACATAATGAACTTAACTAACCCATTTAAGTATTAAACTCATCATATAAATATCATACCTGCCTTATTAATACCATGAACTAAATAACCAAATGAGTTAAAATGTTTTCTCCACCATCCATCAGGTCCCCCAAGTGAGCATATAATACAAGATTCTGTTTTGAGCCTCTTCTTGTTTTGATCTCTACTGTACTATACTTACTGACCTCTATGCAGATGACTCCCAGATCTATATAACCAGTCCCAGTCTCACATTCAGTTCAGGAATCAAACACATCCAGTTCCTATTATTTTTTGGATATTAGAAACATTCCAAAGACATTTCAAATTCAAAATATCCAAAACAAAACTCATTTATTCTTTTTGTCAAACTTTTCCTGATATTTTTCTCTATCTCTATATTTATATCTATATTCCTCCCCTATATAAGTCTAAAAGGGTATTACCATGCTCCGTTAGCAACCTCAGCATTATCCTCAACTCCTCATTCTCCCCAACCCTACATAAACATTTCATTTGCAAATCATGCCATTTCTACCTCTACAACATTTCTTTTCTCTACTCATGTAAACACTACCCAAACTAGAGTTTTCATCCCCTCTCACCTGTTTTATTACCAATAGCTTCCCACTGATCCTCTTATTTCAAGTCTTTTCCCACTCTGATCCATGCTCTACAGTTACTCTCCATTCAACCTTCAATATGAAATAGGAACTCCTGTTTTTGGCTTTGAAAGCCTTTTACAACTAAACACAATTTATTTTTCTACCCTCTTTACACATCACTCCCTTTCCTATACTTTATGGGGTCCAACTAAATTGGTTTCTCTGTTCCTCACAGACAACACACCATCTTCCATATATGTTTGGCCATCATTGGTGCTGGAATGCATTTAGTCCTCACCTCTGTCTCAGAGAATGCCTCACTTCCTTCTATAAACAATCAAAACAGCTTCTATGAAGTCTTCCTTTTCTGCTCTCCAAACTACTAGTACCTTTGCTCCCTAACCACTTTGTATTTTGTGTGTTTGTATATGTGCAATGCTGTCTCCCTTGACAGAACATAAACACCTTGAAAGAAGGGATAATCTTATCTTTTATCTTTGTATCCTCAGGACCAAGAACAGAAATTGGCATTTATCAGGTACTTAATAAATACTCGCTGACTATTTGAATCTCAGGCAGGATTCCCCTAAGAATCATTTCTTTAACTACATGAATCATTATATTTATTACTACTTTTGGACATAGTCTTTAAATCAAAGCAAATTAAAAGAAACAAATCTAAAATCCTTAGATTTGGTTTCCATACTGAAACTGTCTTTAGTTTTATTTTATCTATTTTACTTATCTTTTTTTTGGCAAGAAAGATGCTATCTACTGGAGTTCTTTTATCTAGGAAATATATACACTATCACTAATGAGGCTACAGTTTCATACTCCTCTCAATGATAACTGTTACTGTCCAGAAGAACACAGACTTTCAGAGACTCTAATTGCTGCAGATGGGGCACTCCTGGATTACTCACCACACCACTGGGAAGAGTATCGCTCCACAGCATAGCAGGTCCACCAAGAACAAAGCATCTTTCCACAAGCCATACTCGGTTGTTCCCTCCTCGGTTGATTCTATGATAATGTAAGCCACATTTGCCAGGACCTGCAGAACATTGTGAGTCACTGAATTCTGAAGAGGCACATGAAAGAGAAGACCCAAGAACAGTAGCCAAACAGAAGAACTATCCATCCACATACACCTCCAACAAGCCATCTAATTTTTGTGCTTTAGGCAAATTGGGTGCCAGTTTAGGTTAAGCTTCGCAGCAGGTGGGCAGTCAGCACTTTATGGCCCATAGCCACAGCTCCTATACCGTAACAGGTTCAAGATGATCCTTCCATGGGTCTCAGAACGTTAGATAATGAAGCTCTTATAGATTTGATATTATAGAAATTGCAATGTTTTGACAAGATGGAAAAAATGAAAATTATAAGTTCCAAATCTCCTATTTCTTCCTTCACAGGAAAAAGTTAGTTTTAATTCATTTTAAGGGATTGCGTTAGGTGCCAGGGATACAAAAACAAAATGAAAAAGACTCTGACCTCAAAGAGCTTATAGAGTCAGGAGTTAAGGGAGAAGAATCAAGAAAATTTCCAGGAGAGGATGGTGCATAAAGTAAACTTTTTTCCCCTTTCTATTCCTTAATATAATTTTATTTTTCCATATACATGTAAAAATAGTGGTCAACATTTATTTTTGTAAGATTTTGTGTTCCAGATTTTTTCTCCTTCTTCCCTTACTTTCTTCTCTTCTCAAGATAGCAAGCAATTTGATATAAGTTAAACACGTACATGTTTTCTTTTAAACATATTTCCATATTTGTCATGGTGCGCAAGAAAAATCAGACCAGAAAGGAAAAAACCACGAGAAAGAAAAAGCAAACAAACAAACAAAAAAAAGATGAAAATACTAAGCTCTGATCCACATACAGTCTCCTTAGTTCTCTCTCTGGGTGTGACTGGCATTTTCTATACCAACTCTATTGGAATTGCCTTAGATCATTGTATTGCTGAGAAAAGTTAAGTCTGTCATAGTTGATCATCTCATAATCTTGCTATTACTGTGTACAATGTTCTCCTGGTTCTGCTCACTTCATTCAACTTCATTTCATGTTCAGTGTTTACAGGTTTTTCTGACCTGCTCATTATTTCTTATAGAACAGTAATGTTCCACTACATTTATACATTATAACTTATTTAGCCATTCCCCAATTGATAGGCATCTATTCAATTTCCAGTTTCTTGCCACTGCAAAAAGAGCTGAGGTGCTATAAACACTTTTGCACATGTGGGTTCTTTTCCTTCTTTTATGATCTCTTTGGAAACAGACTCAGGAGAGACACTGCTGGGTCAAAGGATATGTATGCACAGTTTTATAGCCTTTTGGGCATAGCTCCAAATTGCTCTCCAGAATGGCAGGATCTGTTCACAGTTCCACCAACAATGCATTGGTGTCCCAGTTTTCCACATCTACTCCAACATTTATCATTATCTTTTCTTGTCATCTTAGCCAATCTGTTAAATGTAAAGCAGGTACCTCAAGAATTGCTTTAATTTACACTTATGAAGTAAACTTTGAAGACAAAGTTTCTGAGAAGCAAAGAGAAAGAAACTGTATTGCACTCCTGAGGAAGAGCTTATAAGAATGCAAGGAAGCAAGAGATAAGCATATAAACTTGTGAGAATGGCTAGTAGTCAAAATTTGGTTGAAATGTTGAGTTCATGGAAGTAAATAGCATGGAACAGACTGGAAAGGTAGATGGAAGTAACATGGTAAAAGAATTTTATCCTGGAGGCAAATGGAAGCCACTGAAAGTTGTCGAGCAATGTTGTGACACAGTCTGACCCGTACCTTAGAAAGACTATTTTGGCAGCTGTGTGAAGATTAACTTGGATTGGTAGAGGATGGAATCAGAGAAATCCAACATGAAGCTATTGCAATAACCTAGGTGATGAGGGCCTCGAATACTATGTGTTAATTTTATAAATGGAGGAGAATAGATGGAGAAATGTTACAGAGGTAGAGCAAACAAGTGAACAGATAGAGGAAATAAAAAGTAAGGATGACTTTGAGGTTGTGAATCTGGATTCATAGAAAGGACTGTCATGCACTCAATGAAAACAGAGAAGCTTGAAGAAGAAGCAGGAGTAGGGGACAAGGATAATGAGCTTTTTTTCAGATATGTAAAATTTGAGATACTCATGGAATATCCAGGAAGTGATAAGCAGTAGACAGCTAACAATGTGTGACTAGAGTTCAAGTTGGATTAAAGATGAATATGCAAGTCTGAGAAACATCAGTGTAAAGATAAATGAACTCATAAGACTTGAGGAGATTTCAAAGAAAGCTTGCATATATAGAAAAAGGAGAAAAACGTCTAGCACAAATTTCTAGGAAACTGCTATAAGGAGGCAGAAGATAGAAGCAGCAATGGAAGCTTGAAGAAAGGCAAAAAGATTTGGAATAATTATTGATGGAGTGAGACAGAATGTCAATCAAGGTAAAACAAACATTTTGTTTGGTGGAAGGGAAAACTCAGTTAAGATGTATAACTTCCAAATATAGTATTCAACAGTTTGGAAGTACTTTTATTTATATTTATTTTGTATACATACATGATATCTCCCCCTACAGAATATAAATTTCTTGAGGGTAAGAGTTTTCTCATTTTTAGCTTCATTTAATATCTAATATAATGCCTAGCACATACTAGGTATTTAAATTCCTGTCAACTAATGAATTGACAGTGAAGAAGGCAGATGGTAGGATAGAAGGATGGTAGGTAGAAAGAGGAGGGAGGATAATCCAGAGTGAGGACTGACAGCAGGACAAGAGGAGAATGGAGTCAAAAGTGAACATGTATAATTGAATAGATCAACTATAAGTTCAGTCCAGACTGTGAAGAGAAGGAAATGAGGCCAAACAGGGAAGGAGAACAGAATGGAATGGGGAGACTGGAAACTATGCCAGGGTGAGTAGGCTTAGGAACAATGAGGCCGAGCAAGAGAAGAATTCTTGGTTCAAAATCATGGCATCAATAATGTATCATGATAAACTCTAAAATTGAACTGGGATCTGTGTGGGAGAGGACCAAATGAAGCTGCAAAGTATGGTGATGGAGGACTCTTATGAACTGAGAGGTCTTGATATTTATTTGAGAGGACATAAATGTGTATGTTAAAGTTCCAAGTATGAAGGTAGCACTCAAGATGAAAAGAAAAACTAAAACAAGTTACTGGAACTTCTTGAGAAAGGAAAGAGAATGATCTGGAGTCCACATGATTATGGAAAGAAGGATCTAGACTAGATGGTATAGATAAATACAGTGAACCTCAAAGGAGTTATTGCTGAATGTTACGGTCAGAAGGATGATACAGAAGTAACAGACTGAGAACAAGGAATATACCAACTATTTTTCCTGGTCCAATGTGTTAGGAAACATGAGAGAAGGGAACAACCGGCACTAAAAAGGGTAGCCCACAAATGCACTGTTTTCTGGAGTGAATCAGATTTCCATAAGAGCAAAAAGATGGAAAGATTGTCAAAAGAAGAGCTTAAAGATGATACTGGTATAGTTCTTTCAAAATAAATCAGCTCTTTTCTTTTGATTAATTTTTGTCTAAGCATTTTATTTTTAAGTTTATAACTTGATGTTTTAGTTTGCCATCAAGTTTCACTTCCTAAGAATAATATTTCAATTGGGAGATTTTTGATAGCTGCAAAAGATCAAATGACTTATCCTCTGAAGAAATTTACAATTTAAATAATCCAGATTACCCAAGCTATAGTGGTAATATGTTTAGTACCATGAGAAAAACCCAAAGTTCCAGAATTATCTTCCTTGACATTCCACTGATATCCCCGAATTATAAATGTAAGTACACCATGATATTTCAAAAATCTTAAGTGTAGTTCCTCTTTTTAAAAGGATTAGAGGTGAATTACTTCAATGACTGAAGTAAAAATTTGTTTCATTTCCCACAAATACAAATTATTTTGAAATGTAGTTCCCCCCCCCCCCCACTCCCAGTTTCTTTCCTACCACCTTGTTCTTTCAAAAATCCCTTCCTCCATTTTAGAAGTCATTTAAACTTATGTTTCTATTGTTTTATTATAAAATAAGAAATGGAAAACCACACTTCATTATCTGTTAAAGACATAATTTTACTTTGTATTGCAAGTAACATTCTCGGTAGGAAAAAAACAAACTGTTTTCTATGCTTGTAGGTTATCAATATGCCAAATATTCTTTCTAGAATATTATATTTGCATACATTTTCTATACACATGTATGTTTAGGTTCAGCCAGTTTCAGAAACACTATTAGAAGTTGGTTTAAAGACTAAATCTTTGTATATATCCCATGTATATATCTTGTAAATAAAAAGCTATTAAAAAAAAAAAAAAAGACTAAGTCAAGGGAAAGGAAAGAGGAAGGGAGGGAAAAAATTTGGAACTCAAAATCTCAAAAAAAATCAATGTTAGAAACTTATTTTATTTTTTGAAAACTTCTTAAATACAATTAGAAAAAAGTGAAATACTATTAAGTGGGAAAAAAAAAGTCAAAGTCAGTAAAAAAGAAATCCTTTCTTATCCAGATCAAAAGTATAGAAATTTGTACCTCTAAGTTAGAGGTTAGTAAACCAATACCTCAAAGGATATCAGTGCCAAAGAATAGAATTGCCTCACCTGTAATGGGATGACAATCATAAAGATCTTTTTATCTTTATCAGAAAGGATGTGTTTGATGAAAGCCCAGCCAGTACCAATGAGTGCAATAGTGATGAACAATAGTGCACCTTTCAATCTGAAAAAGAAATTTTAAAGACTTTAAAAAAACTAACAGGTTTTACTATGTCCAATGATATTTTAAAGTGTATCTTATTACTTGACTTTTTTTGTTTAACAGAAAGAGAAATATCTATGTAGTGGTGAATTCTCAAAGGTGAGTAACCAGTCTTATTCTGGGCCTGATATTTTAGCTTCCTTAATGTTATACATTTTCTCATTTTATCCAGTAGCCCAAAAATAGCAGCTCCAGAATCTGGCACTCTTCCATGAGCTTACCACCTGTTCTGTGAGTTCCTAAGCCTGTGCAATTATTTGCTGAATATACTGACAGCTTTTCTTCACTAAGGCAGAGGGTAAACATAATTGCTATATGAATGGCTAATCACATTTATGGCAGAATCTTACATGGCATTTCATAGCAGCAGTATTTAATGGACTATCTTGGATACTTACAGGTGAGTGATGTAGTAAACAACAGCCCAACCTTCTATTGGAAATCCCTGAGAGGAGATGTAATGGTAATCAATCTGAAATCACAAAGCACACTGTCATTTCAAAACACTTCTAACCCAAGGCAAGTTATCATGTAGAATCCCATTCTATCATACACACAATTCCACTTAAAATAACCTGCAGATAGTTTAACTACTGTAATATACTATTGTACCTTATCAATTCAATGCCACTTCACCAGTCGCATTCGCATATGATTACACTGGTAAATGTCAGGCTAGTTTCACAGATACTTTACAAGAGTATAATTTCACATAACTAAAGACTTACAAAAGTTGAAGGGATCAAAAATGACCATCTAATCCTCCAGGCAGATGAATGTGAATTACTCAAAAGGGATAGCTCCCTTTTATTAAAGATCTTCAGAGACTATCCCTGAGTAAACTTCCTCACAAGCCCTCACTAAGGAAATGTAAACACATCCTATAAATCAACTGGCCTAGATCTAAATTAGCACTCTTGGAAAGTGACTAACATTTGTTTCCAAGTTCATCTTTCCTAATAAAACTGAATCATCAAGACAATTCCAATAGGCTCGAGATATAAAAAGCCATCTACATTCAGAGAGAGAACTCTGGAGACTGAATATGGATCCAAGCATAGTATTTTCATCCTTTTTATTTGTTTTTTTGGTCTGATTTTTCTTGTCCAAGTGACAAATACGGAAATAGTTTAAAAGAATTGCACATATGTAACCTATATCAGATTTCTTGCTGTCTTGGGGAGGGGAGGTGGCAAGGGAGAGAGGGGGAAAAATATGAAACACAAAGTCTAACAAAAATGAATGTTGAAAATTATCTTTACATGTATTTGGGAAAATAAAATATTACTGAAAAAAAAAAAAAAACAACCACACAGAATCACACAAGCTATGGGATGAATTACTTTCGGGGAACAAAATCATTTCTATGACCTAAAAGTCACATGCCTTATAATATACTATCCAGATCATTAGAAAAAGAACTTTCTTATATAGGTCCAAAAAAGATAACTAATATATCAAAACAGCTACCATTTCCTCTGAGGTCTTAAATAGATATGTTATCATTCCCATCACAAAATGTATCTGCAAAGCAGTAGTCTTGAACTTTGAAATAATGCAGATATTACACTGGTCTCTGGAAACTTGAAGACACTTAAGGAATATTTGTGGATTGATCAACAATTTTTTTTCAAGTTTATTTCAGGGTTGAGTCATTAAAAATTCAACTAAAAGTCTACTTTTGATTTGCAAACATCTTATATGCACAAACCACTGGCTTAATTTTGATAGTTCAACTTTTAAAATATTCATTTATATATAAATAACAGCATGCATATTAAAACACAAACTAAATGGCCCTGTCTTAATAACTGTATGCCAGAACAGAGAAAATGAAGGAAATACAGTAAATGGTGAAAATAATTCAGCAGATGGCACTCTCATCCCTGGAAATGGCAAGAATCAATGTTTTGGGAGACATTTAGGAGAGACACTATGCTATAGGTATGCAAGGAGATTTTTATTATCTGGAGAAGCAATGGGCATTAGAATTATGAAGATCTTCATTAAAAAGACATCTGTTAATATTTGCTGCCCACTTAACCCCTATAACCTTCAAAATAATTTACTCATTCACTCTTTCTATTCACTTGCAAAAAAGGACACCAGTGAAAAATGGGACATAAAAAAAATTCTATACATACTGCGTGGAACACCAAGGACAAAGACTTTGTGAAGGGGAGAGCTGCCATCAACCAATGAATCTTAAAAACATCATTCCTATTAAAAAAAAAAAGAGTAAAAAATTTAGGAAGCAGCTCATTGTCTCATAAGGAGCTGCAAAAGGCTACAAACATCAGATTAATTTATTAGAATACAGTCAATGAAATCTAAGGGAACTACAAAAATTGAACCACTATTGTCAATGGAGTTGGTTTCCACAGTGAATTGTTAAAATCACCTGAATTGCTGAGAATAGTTTACAGTGTGACTACAATAGTCAGCAATGTGGAAACAAATGCTATAGACAAGAATCTGTCATATAATTAAACTGAAGATACAGCCTAGAATATTTACCTTCCTAGATATTTGGGTCAATTTCCTACTTTAGAGTCTATTTGTGAGTTCATTAAAGGATGCAAATAAGAACAGACCAATCTCAAAAGCACACCACTAGATTTATCTAGAATGTATGCTAACATGCATGCTAATTAAGACAATTCAAGACCCTAACAATTGCACTGGTTTGTAACATTCTATTTTGATTAACCTTTCTGGCAGTGTGCCAGACTATTAGGTAGTAAATGATATCTTCTCTTTTCCTACTGTATAGCCCTCTACCACCATTAAGAATATAAAATGGGATGATCTCAAAAAATGATTCTTTTCTTGAACTCTCAAAGCACTTAATCTGTACTTGTCTTAAGCACACTGGCATTGTATTATGTATTACCTTTATTGTTATGTATGCCTTTATCTCTAGTCTTGCTCAGATCTTAATCTTACTTATATTTATATCCCCTAAGACACCTATAAAAATTTCTCACACATATATCTACCACTCCATAAACGTCTGTTGAAGCATGGATTGAGTCATACTGACAAATAAAAATATCTAATGAAAACTCCTGTACCACAAAAATAATTATCTTGTAAGTACAATTGTAAGTACAATTTCACTTTATTCTTTAGATCCAAGGACAACCACAGAAAAAAGACTGACATAAAAGGAAATTTTTTAAAAAGATCAATTTTAGTCACATAAAGAAAGTAAGCATGACCAAAAAAAAAAAAAGACAAAAAAGTAAAAACGAAAGATATACAACTGTGATGGACTTGGCTCTTTTCAACAAAGAGGTGATTCAAGGTAATTCCAATAGACTTGTGATAGCATCTGCATGAGAGAGAACTATGGAGACTGAATGTGGATCACAGCATAGTATTTTCACCTGTTTGCTTGGGTTTTTTCCCTCTTTCTTGTGTGTTTTTTTCTCTTTTGATCTAGTTTTTCTTATACAACATAACGAATATAGAAATATATTTAGAAGAATTGCACATGTTTAACCTATAGTGGATTGCTTGCTGTCTTAGGAGAGGAAGGGAGAAAAATTTGGAACAAAAGATTTTGCAAAGTTGAAAACTATCTTTGCATGTATCTGGAAAAACAAATGACTATTATTTTAAAAATGAAAGATATAGCTAAGGGAAGAGGAGAATCTATTTTAACTATCTGATAGAAAATTGACATCTCAAATATATAAAGAACTGAAACATTTCTAATAGTAAGATCCATTTCCTTAATATTAAGATAAGCAGTCAAAAGAATTAAACAAGCAATTCTTGAGAGAATACACTTTTGAGAGGTGAAGGGGAAACAGAAAGTGGGTCCAGACTTTTGACTTTCTACACACTTTTAATGTATAAAACTCTTAATATGGAGATACCCCCCCCCCCCAATTCTCTACTAGCAATTGTTTTGCAATTTAGTCTTTAAATTGCCTGGATCACTGAATAAACATTCAATAACCAAATGAAAAACTACTAAAAGTCTCTATAAAGAAATGAAAATTTAAAACATTCTGAGATACTATCATATTCATTAAGTTGGAAAAGATAGTTCAAAATGATAAAAGTCAGTGCCAACAGGGCTATGGAAAAATAGGCACATCATTCATATTGTCATCAAATATTTTAATTGATACAACCTTTTGAGAAACAACATGACTATATACAGTAAGAGTTAGAAAAATGTTCTTACCCTCTAACTCAATGATCTCAATAATAGGAGGGTATTTTTCAAAGAGAAAAAAGGTCTTTCTAAATAAAAATATTCATAGTAATATTACTTCTAATAGTAAAAAAATCTGGGAATAACCCATATATCCCATGGACAAGGGAAAAGCTGAATAAAGAACAGTGTATGAACATGATAGGAGTTATTATACCATAAGAAAAGATGAAGATGAAAGCTATAATGATATAGGGAAACCAAGGTCCAACATCATCAGTTCAGTGGTTTTTCAGTAGTGTCTGACTTTTCAGGATACTATTTGGCAAAGATACTAGCATGTTTATCATTTCCTTCTCCACCTCATTTTGTAGATGAGGAAACTGAGGCAAACAGGATGAATAACTTGTTCAGGGTCACATAGCCAGCGTCTGAAGTTGGAGCTTCCTGATTCTAGGGCTGGTACTTTGTTCACTGTACCACTTCGCTTTCCTATAACATAATGAATAGAAATCTAATCCAGAGTCAGAAAGACCCAGATTTAAGTTCTGGCTCTGACACATCCTGCCTGTCTGACTCTGGATAAGTCACTAAACCTACAGTCCCTCAAGAAGCTCTCCAACTTTTAAATGGCTGAGCAGCTGCTGACTGGCTTAGTAACAAGTGTTTCTTTACTAAGAGATCCCTATACCAATGGAATCTAGGCCTTTAAAAAAAAAAAAAAAAAAGAAAAGAAAAAAATGGCACAGAGCCAGTACTTGAAGCATTTCTAATTTGGTCAGTTTTGCCAGAACCTGTTCTCACTCCTCTGCCCATCTGCCATCTACTTGGAAAGTCAAGGGTCACTTTCACACTATGATGAAGCACAGGTATAGGACTTTGGCAGAGGAATAACAACAGCAGCAACAATAATTTTTTCAAAGTTAAGATAGTTCAGAAAAGGGCACAAAAATGAACAGGAAGTTTCTGTTAGTTTCCTAAAATTAACATAGACTAACAATTATAAACAAGGGATGTTTACAGTTTCATGTATAATATTCTTTTATTTTTGTTTGTGTGCATGAATGAATTTTTTATGATTACTAAACATAAATTAAAATATATTTAACTATTTTATAATCATAAGTCAGCTTAACTGACCCAAATGAAACAATGATTATCTTAAAAATCTCTGTACTCACCTCCTATCTTGCATCTCTGTCTTTCAGACATATCAAGTTGAATATCCAGTAAATATCTGAAACTAAACATGTCTTATCTTTTCCCCAAACACTCTTCTTCTCCTTCCTTCCTTCCTTCCCTCCCTATTTTACTGTAGAAGGCAACACTATTCTCCTAGTCCTCAGGCTCAGAATCTAGGAATACTGATTTACTCTTTACTATCAATAATAAACAGCCAGGCACTGTGCTAATCATTGGGCATACTAAAGGGGCAAGAGATAGTCCTTGCCCTCAAAGAGCTTACAATCTAATGCGGGGTCAACATGCAAACAAATATATGCAAAGCAAGCTACATTCAGGATAAACAGGAGATAATTAACAAAGGGAAAGCAATAATGGTAAATTAAGGGGTCCTGTAAAAGATGAGATTTTAGTTGGGACTTATCAAGCCAGAGAAGTCAATAGTCAGCAGAGGAAGGAGAGCTTTCCAGGCATATCAGTCAGACAAAAATGCCCAGAGCTGAGAGATGGAGTATCTTGTTTATGGAAAACCCCCTCTAATATGCAATCTGTTGCCAAAACCTGTCAATTTCAGCTTTTCGACATCTCCCAAATATACCCCTTCTCTCCTCTAACATTGTCACCACCCTCACATAGCCTCAGCACTAGAAATAAAATTGTAATAGCCTGCTGGTAGGTCTGCCTGCCTCAAATCTTTCCCTGCTCCAATCCATTCAGTCACTAAAGTATTTTCATCAAAGTTCATGTGTGATGATCACCCACACACACACACACACACATCCCTAACTCAATAAACTTCAGAGGTTCCCCTATTTTATGATACACTAATTATTAGAAAAGAAATGATTAAAAAATACATACAAACAACCAGGAAGCAGATGAGAACAGTAAAAATAACTCCTGGCTTTTAGAGATGATTCCATTTTATAAGTAACACACCAAAACATTCATACTTAGAATCATTCAGGAAGAAGTTTAAATGTCCAATGCATTCACATACCATGATTTATCTAATTTATAGCCTTTTAAGAAACAAATGTTCATCATTCTTTAACTGAAAAATCAATACTCTCATTTCAGCTAGTTATTTAGGGGCATATGGACAGAATTAAACAATGTTACTACACATATGCAGCTGTACTTCCGTGAGAAATACATTAAGGAAGTTCTAACAGCAGGGGCTACAGAATTGAGGACGGGAGCCAAGGAAAAAAGCTTTGAAGAACTATCTTCATTTAAGAAGTCTACACTTGGATCAATGAAGAAGATTCACAACAGCTGTGACCTGAACTAATGTTTGTATTCCAAGGCTAGCATCACCATGAGTCTGATAATATATCTCTATTTCAGAAGAAATTCATGTTGCCTAGATTTTACTTAAATATTGAATTTGCTTTTAAAATATATTAGTAGGAAATATACAAATATCATCAAGCAAACTGCAGATAATCTAGTTCAAATGGAAGAAGGGAATGAGGAAAAATTGTTGCTAGAGATTTCTTTCAATTTAGAAAGTTTGCAAGGTAGAGATAAATATAACAGAATCAGCTGCTGCCCAGAATTGAGACCTTCTCAGAAGCTGAAGACTTACCTCCGTTTTCGAAGAATATGAATCCAGATGGTCCCAGAAAGGAAGAAGAAAAAGGCCATGGAAATGTAGAGCTTTGGGAGAGGAATTTCTCCAGCAGAGAGGTAACTGTCAGGATTCTTTTCTGTGATCTCAATCTGAAAACAAACCCGGGATACATATCCTGATTTACCCACTTCCTCCAATCTCTGGAAATTTAGAGCTATGGTTAAAGAGCAATTTAAGGATCAGAAACCTCTAGGGCAGGTTCAAATTCACTTTTCAATTTCTTCAATGATATAGCCTCTACTACTTTAGTATACTAGCTAAGAAGCTTTAGTTGCCAATCTTTGCATCTTGCCAGCTGGAATAACCCTAGGGCTGAGCACAGGTAGGGATGCAGTAACTATAAAACTGTCTTGTATTTATCATGGTTCAGAAAGTTCTTTGGTCATCAACTCCAGAATATTATCTCTAAAATACTCACATCAAGGCTGAAAGACAATTCATCTCTAGTTTGACTTTTACTGCTCAAGCATTTGTGGAAATAAAGGCTGTAGAGACCTTCCTGGTCACTGGTACTGATATTGAAGAAAAACTAGAAAACAGGGAGAAAAAGTAAGTATATTCAAACTTAACTGAATATACATTGTCCATTTTAAAAACAAAGTTATAAATATTACAAGGAAAAAAGAAAACATTCTATTTAAACTTAATGATTCCTGGGACAAAGTATAAACAAATGTTTTTTTCTTGTTCTACAATGATTAGAAACTTTCAGGTAAAAATATTTCACCAAGTATATTCTAACCACACATTTTTCTAGGTTTTAGTTTTAGTAGTATATGTCTGAAAAGCACAAATGCGCCAGAGATTAAAAATTTGGAAATTTGTATTGAAGAGTGAAAGTGCAATATGCATCATTAGCAATCTGTACTGTCATATGTCAGCTAAACTGAATAGCAGAATATATTTTAAACCACTTATAATGGTGGGGAAAACAAGAATTTCATAAACAAAAATCTGTCTCAATAATCTCAAATCATATGAAGCATCAGCTTTCCAGTGCAACTTCCAGACTGTTCTGACATTAAGAGTAAAAGCAATAGTTGAATCAAGAGGAAAAATTTCATTAATCACCACTTAAAACCCCTAAAGAAAGTAAAGTTCAAGTGAGGCACAGGGCCATCAAATTTGTGGGTTTCCACCTTCTTTATCAGGCCAGAGGAATACAAAGTGTCCCATACAGCAATCCAAACCCCACAAAACCAATAACCAGGGAGTTAATAATTACTAACACTTATACATAAGTCATTTAACCTTTCTGTGTCTTAGTTTCCTCAGCTTTAAAATAAAAGAGATTCCTAAGCCCCTTTTCAGCTATAAACCAATGATCTTGTGATCCTAGACTAGGACACTCTAAGACTTGCAAGGCAATTTACAAATGTCTTATCTAATCCTTCAAGAACCATGTAGCACAGGGACTCTAATTTTTAAATTTATTTAATTTTTGGCGGTTTTTTTCTTTGTTTTATCGGTGAGCAAACTGAGAATAAGGGGTTGGTAATCTACCTGAGGTCACACGGTTTATGAGGGTCTGAGGCAGAATCAGAATTCAACTCTTCCTAATTCTAAGTGCAGTATAACACTCTATCCACTATGCCACCAATCTGCTTCAAAACCACATAACTATAAAGAATTTATAAAATCCTATACTTCTTTGCACTCGTTTCAAAGTAATATTTGTTGCTCAATCACGCCTGACTTTTTATGATCCTATATGGAGGGTTTTGGTTTTTTTTGGGGGGGGTGGGGGAGGAGGAGGCAAAGATATTGGAATGGTTTGCCATTTTTTTCTCCAGTAGAATAAAGTAAACAAAAATTAAGTGACTTGGCCTGAAGTCAGGTGGAGTGGAATTTAAATTTGGCCTTAAACTAGCTGTGTGTTCCTGAACAAATCACTTAACCTCAACTGCCTCAAAAAAAAAAAAAAAAAAAAATTTACTTAGTTTTTTGTGCTGAGTTGCTTTTTGCCTCCTCTTTAAAAACAACCAACCAACCAAAAACTCACACACACAATTTTGTTACAGAGAGTGGTTCACTGGGTAGAAGAGAATATATTCAAAAATAAATATGATACAATAAAAAGCATTTTAAAAAAGCAATAAAAATTTAAAAACCATCTATGAGATTCTAAAGTTAACTCTCACAAAACCTTTACAAAACAGAAAGAATTAATTTAAAGAGAACACCTACCTGAAATGAAACTGCCCCTTTGTTGATATGAACAGGATAAGAGTTTTCTCCTGATACCTAAATGATATAATAAGTAACTTCAGAGTGGTAGCAGCAAATTAAATAATGTTAAAATGACAACAGTTCCTTTCCTTTTTATCTCATCTATTTCAAACTCTCTATAATTGTTTGATTATCTTTCCCATAAAGCTCCCCCAACAAAGAATTCAATGATTCAGCATTATTTGATTACTATTGTGCCAGACACAAAAATCAAAGGTTTAGGCAAAATAAAGCAAGCCCAAAACAGTCCTTGCTCCCAAAGTCATAAAAAGCTGCAAATGAGAGAGGCAGTGCAGAATTGTAGAGAGCTGGTCTTGCGACCAGGGAACCAGGGTCTTATATATAATAACCACTGATTGTGTGATTCTAGACAAATACTTTATTCTTTCATTGTGCTAGGCAACAATCCAAGTCTCTAAGTTGCAAATAAGACACCAACCTGCATTGGTAGCGGGAGTTCCCTCATTCAGAGAGATCCCAAGACCAATGAAATGACAGCTCCAGTCTCTATCCTCTGTGTACAATATAAATGCAAAGTTGTTGGAAGATAGTTTTTAAGGGGAAGGCTTTAGTGATGGAAGTGACAGAGCTGGCAGTAAGGAAAGATCTCTAGGAAAAAATGATCTTTGAGCTAAGGCTTCTAAAAGATGGCAAGGAATCTGGGGGAGGGGGTGGGGGGGGTAAGAGGTGAAAAATTGGAACAAGAGGTTTGGCAATTGTTAATGCTGTAAAGTTACCCATACATATAACCTGTAAATAAAAGGCTATTAAATAAAATAAAATAAAATAAAAGATGGCAAGGAAAAAAGGGAGAATAGTCCATGTCTGACGTATGGCAGTGTGCACAGGACAAGCAGTACCATATATGGGACAGCATGTAGAAGTATATGGCAGAATTCAGATTTGATATCCTGAAAAATATTACTAAATAATTTGGTGCTTAGTTTACCAGACTTATCAGAATGTGTTTCTTTATCATAAAAAGGACTTTTCCCCCATCTCTCATCTTGTCTAGACAAACTACAAATACATAAAATAGGTATTCAATACTTTCTGAGGATCAATTATATACATATATATATATATATATTTATTATATTTATATATATTTATTTATATATTTTTAATTTATAAAATTGTATTTATTTACAAAAATATATTTTTATATATATATATATATATGCAAAAACACAGTATGCAGACATTAACAAGGATCCTCAGATGATCATTAGTTTCTTTTTTGTGAAATTGTGTCAGCATAATGTCCTCAGAGTTAGAAGACTTAGGTTCTAAATTCCAACTCTACAAATATCATTATTATTATTATAAGTAAAAATAATAGCTAAAATTTATTTAGTGCTTTAATGTTTGCAAAGAATTTTACACACATTATCTCAACTGATCCTCACAACAATTTGATCCTCTGTGAAGCAGGTGATATTATTATCCCTATTTTATAAATGAAACTAAGACTGAACAAGGTCTTGCTCAGGATCACAAAGCTAATAAGTATCTGAGGGAGGATTATAACTTGCCTCTTCCTGACTACAAGTTCAGCAATCTAGCTAGCCACTGCCTAAACTATTCTCTACTCTTCAGTCATGTGATTCAAGACAAGTCACTTCTCTAATTTGGATGTGTTTCCTTATCTGAAAAATGAAGGCATTGTATTAAATGGGCTCGGGAGAACTTTCTAGCTCTAGAATTCTGTGCTCTGTGATTAAATTTGTTTACAAAAATATACTTACTGATTAACTGATTATCCTACCTTTGAATCCTCTGTACTTTGTGCAGACTTTTCATCTTCTAGAAGCAAAAGCATTTACAATACATTATTGCAAGATTCAGTTTAGATGTACCACTTTACTTTATGAGACATCTCTTTAATGAACTAGAGTTCAGGAATCAAAAACATGGTAAGGCCATCACATGTTCTGGGACTTCTATCCCCTCAGGCCCTGTACCAATAGTTCTACTATGGAGTAATGGCAGATCTGAACTTGGAAAATTATGGAAATTATTCCATAAAAGGGTTACTAGCAAAATCAGTATCATCAACAAGTCATATGTACTTAGTGCACTTGAGTATAAGGTTTTATGTTAACTATATTAAAAGTCTTCGCTAAGTAATTATATATTCGATACATATGTACTGCATAATACAGATGAACAGAAATAAGAAGAGACAAGGTACAAATTGACCAAAAATTTACAGAATTACTCTTGCCTTATCCCCATCCCCAAAGCAAGTTTCTACATGCTTAAAAATGAAGACTTCAAGGAGAAAAATGGATATTAAAGTCTCAGAAGGAAGAAAGGGAGAAAAAACATCACACACAGGGAATGAAATACAAATATATGTTACAAATGGGAAGCTGTGCTCATTTTAGAAATATTTTTAAACAAAATATTTAAGACACTGGAAAACTGAATATGAAAGATTACCTTGCTTTTGAAGAGTTTGATTATTTCCTGAAGGACTTTTAAGGATTGGTTCTGGATTCTCACCAAGGATTTTCTCATTGTTGCTGAAGATGATTTTTGGTAAGTTGCTGCCAGCTTCTAATGGAGACTTTATTTTGACACTAAGTTTAAAAAAATAGTATCAACAAAATCCCCAGAAACTTGTAACTTCAAAGTTTTTTAAAATGCAACATTTTCAGATATAGAATTTCTCCCCATAAATGTTATGTTCAAAATTAGTTGAAATTTGTCATTTTAAATTTACTTCTTGGCACGATATGATTTCTCCTGTTTCCTTTCTTATTCTTGTAATAATTAATCATTTGTTTCCGGCTCCTTCTTCATGTTTTCCTCATTCTATCTCCTTAACTTGATCACAACAATATCCTAGTCCCAATCAAGTCCACTCTTTTCTGCTGTGCCCTCTGGAATTCCCATTCTATAACAAACTCCATTTTAACCTAAACCTTTCTAATGACAATGTACCCCTGACAGTTATGGGCCTAATTAAGACTGATTAACATGAGTTCATTCTGTCCCAAACCTCAACTAGGTTCTCACTGCAGCAGATTGCAGATTTTAGTCCTCAATAATTGATCCCTATCTCATCTCTACAGAAACTATTCCAAACCTTCTCCTCCCCATCCTGCATATCTAAGAACCTTGCCTCTTAATTTTCTGAAAATTAAACTACTCTAAATGAGCTCCCGCTGTGGGCATCATTTCCCATTCTCCTGTTTTCTGACAAGCCCCAGACTGTGTATTTTATACTCGCCCTTTCCATCTCCTCTGGCACACTGTATCTGGCAGATATCTCTTCTTTCTTTTGAATCTTCAACCTTTCCCTCTCGCCTGGTTCCTTTCCCACTGTCTTGAAACATGCCCCAATTCCCCCCGTTTTTAAAAACCTTAACTATATCCCATAATCTCCCCAAGGTATCATTCTCTAGCTTTCCTCCCTTTCCTAACAAACTCCTTGAAGAAGTTGTGTAGTCAATGCCACCACACTCTCATTTTTCAATCTCTTCCAATCTGACTCCAGACCTCATCATTCAACTCAAATTGCTCTCTCCAAAATTTAATTGACTTCTTCTTAGTTGTCAAATTTCAATATTACTTCTTGCATTTAAAAGCAGCTCCTTCTTGGTCTTCTTTTGTTGTCTCATCATCTTCATCAGGGCCTCTTAAACCTTTTCCACTCTTGATGCCTTTTTGCTCAAGAAATTTTTATGTGGTCTCATATAGATATACAAAACAGGTATGCAAACCAAACATTTACTGATAACAAATCATAATTTTGTTACCCTCACATTCAGTTACAAGACCCCATATGGGGTCCTGAACCAAGTTTAAGAAATTTTAATCTACTCTATACCCCCTAACTATAGGTGTCCACCAAAGTTCTGTTCTGGGTCTACTTCTTCCCATCATTATACTCTTTGTTTATAATCTGCTCCCACGGTTTTAATATCATCTTTATGGAGATGACTCATAGATCTTTATAGCTAACCCCAGGCTGCATCACCAATTACTTACTGCATATTCCAAACAAGATGTCCTAGAGACATCTTAAACTCAACAAGCCTAAACTGAACTCATTATCTTTCCCCCTAAATTCTTCCTTTCTCCAAATTTCTCTATTTCTGTTGTGATATCACCATCCTTTCAGTATCTCAGGTTTAAAAGCCAAGTGTTATTCTTTATGCTTTACTCTCCTTCACTATTCAATGAGATACCAAATCTTGTTATTTCTAACTTTACAATGTCTCTCATATCTGTTCTTTTCTCTCCATCCACATGCATTTCCTCAGTTTAGGCCCTCATTAATTTTCACCTAGATTATTTCAATAGCCTCCTAATTATTTTTTTTTTGTTAACTTTGAATGCCTCACAATTCCAGTTCATTTTACATATTGTCTCTAAAGGAATTTAAGCGCAGATCTAACCATGTGACTCCCCTATTCAATCAATTCTAGTGACTCTCTATTACCTCATGCAACTATTCTCAGTAGCATGAATTAATATAATAGTTCTTGTCCATTAATTACATTACAATAATGTTGAAAAACTACACAGGATTAGATGAACTTTACATTTACCAGATAAGGGGAAAATCCATCATTTTTTGTTCGGTCCAAGCTGAAACCAAACAGAAACTTTTTCATATATTTTAAAAAACTTTTCACAAACTGCCCCAATGAATCTTTTCAGACTTGCTGAATATTACTTCCCTACTTATAAGCTTCAATGTTCAGACTGGTCTTCTCTCTGTTCCTCATTCATGATGGTCTCTCTCCTATCTCTAGGACTTTGAACTTGTCATACCCTCTTCTTGGACTGCACTTTCTCCTTATATCTGACTCAGGAGTCTCTCTCTCTTTAAAATGCAGCTGAGACTTTTGAGGTGCATCTTCTCCATGAAGCCTTTCCTGATATGTCTGGATAAGCTCTCCCTCTTATAGTACTATGTATAAACACATATACTCACAGATTTATACACACACACACACAGAGCTATATATTTATATTTTGTATATTTTATTTGTATTGATTGTTTACTCCATTAGACTATAAGCTCATTTGGAGTAGGGATGTTTCATTCTTTGTACTTGTATCCCCAGCACCCATTGCATAGTGGCTGGCACATAGCTAGTACATAACAAAATATTTGTTGATTGACCAATGATACATCAAATTCAAGAAAAATATTTATTAAGTATTATATTCAAGGGACTGCACTAGACACTAGGGATTAAAAATAAAAAACAAACCAGTTCCTACCATCTAGGAACTCACAATCTAATTATACAAAATCAGGAAAAAAGATTAAAGAGTAAAGCTCTTAATGATAACTAAAAACTACAGAGCGGGCCTGAGAAGACATTATAGAAATCAATCAACTTGATTTTTTTTTTTTTTTTGTAGAAAGGAGACTTTTTTTTTTTGGAAGACTTGAGAGAAATCAGAATGCTGATAGCAAAACTCCTGAGCAATTATTGTTTATTAAGTACTGTTCTTGGTGGGAATATCTTTAACTGTGACTAGTTAGGATATCTATATTAGATTCGACATGGATGAAGAAATATTCATTTGTACACTTAATTTGTGAAAATCAGCACACACATTGCTATCACAATGAGTCAGCTCTAAGTCAGAAAAGAACTGAAGGAATTTTCATAAGAATGACTTACAGATGACTTGAGAAGTCTAGAATGAGGAGTGTAACAGAAACAGAATGCATTTTTTTAAAGATACAGTAATCCATATCTTCATCCTGAGAAGAGATAACACATAATCTTAATACTGGAAAAGAGGTTTTTGTTTTTAAAGTTTTTTTTTTTTTTTCAGATTGAATATTATCCCAATGGTGTTCAATTACATCACCAAGTAAAAGCAAGCAACTATTCTCAGTAGCATGAATTAATATAATAGTTCTTGTCCATTAATTACATTACAATAATGTTGAAAAACTACACAGGATTAGATGAACTTTACATTTACCAGATAAGGGGAAAATCCATCATTTTTTGTTCGGTCCAAGCTGAAACCAATCTAGAAGAAAGGAAACACACATAATAGGGGTAAACAACCATACGTTATGTGTGACCACACCCTTTCCTCAAAAGGCAGAAAGATAATTTTCTGGATTTACATTCTCCTCTCTATGACTTAATATATAGTATTTTCTTAGTATTCATTTTGCAAGAAAGAAGATCCTCATGCAAGTAAAATCATGAGTTTTTAGAACTACAAGAAAAATCAAATATTAATTTTTAAAGATAAACTTTCATAAGCAGAACCAGGAGATCATTATATACGGCAACAAGATTATAAGATGATCAACTCTAATGGATGTGACTCTCTTCAACAATGAAATGATTCAAACCAGTTCCAATTATTCAATAAAGAAGAGAATCAGCTACATACACTTAGAGAACTGTGGTAAATGAGTGTGAACTACAGCATAGCATTTCCACTCTTTCTATTGTTGTTTGCTTGCATTTTTGTTTTCCTTCTCAGGTTTTTTTTCTTTCTAGATCCGCTTTTTTGAGCAGCAACTGTATAAATATGTATACATATATTGGATTTAACATTTACTTTAACATATTTAACATGTATTGAACTGTCTGCTGTCTAGGGGAGGAGGGGAGGGTAAGAAGGGGAAAAATTGAAACCGAAGGTTTTGCAAGGGTCAGTGTTGAAAAATTATTCATGCATATGTTTTGTAAATAAAAAGCTATAATATAATAAAAAATAAAAATTAAAAAAAAGACAAACTTTAGGAATCATACATATTTAACCTATATTAGATTGTTTGCTGTTTGGAGAAAATAAAGGAAGGAGGGGAAAAAATTTGGAACACAAAGTCTTACAAAAATGAATGCTGAAATCTATCTTTGCATGTATTTGGAAAAATAAAATACTATTAAAAATTAATTTTAAAAAGATAAACTTTCAATATCTAATAAGGTAACACTGTTTTCATCAACTTTAATTTCTTCTGTGTTCTTCAGCAGTGTTATTTAATGAGTAAAAAAAGGGCAAATCTCTTAAAACCAGAGGAAAATATACCTACCTTTGCAGAGGTGCCTTCATTTCCCTTAACTGAGAGGCTACTGACATTGACCACCATGGACCCATCTTTGAAGAAACCAAAGGTATTGAGATGAACCTTATGCCTCACATCATCCTGAAATGCATTTTATAGAGATAGATTTAGTAGTATGCAAAAACTGTCTTATAATCAATTCAATTACCTAATCTACCCATCATTTCCTCCATTTCTGCAATGTTACCACATGCTATAATATACATAATCAGGAAAGAAAATCATACCTTTTCTTTCCTCCCTAGAAATGATTAAATTGATATTTAGAGGATGATTTCAATCAAGAAAATCTTTTATCGATTTATTTTATAAAGAAATTCAGAAATTTCATTAGTAATTATTTCATTCCTAAAGGGGATAAAAAAGTAATATAAAATGTTAAAAGTGTTATTACATATAAGAACTTAACAGGTTTGGTCAGCCTTTTAACAATAAATTATCACCAAGTACTGAATACAGTGACAGGAGCAAAGGCTGCTACTAAGCAACCATTTGGAGATAACTTTCTCAGTCTTGATAAATCAAGTCTCACATGGCATTTCTCTGTTAAGAGCAGAAGTATAAAATAGTGTCCTGCAAACTTCTGTGTAAGGATCTTACTATCAAATGAGTTGATTATATTTAAAGACAAATATAAAGATGTTATTAAGAAAGAGTCAAAGACTCAAAAATGTGAATACCTAGTTTTTTTCCCATGGTGATATTCAATACCAACTAAAATCAATGTAATTTTTTTTTAAAGTTGGACTGGTGTGGGTTCCCTTTGTAAGGCACTTCTAATTTGCAGTCATTGTTTTCAAACAAGAATTAGTCTTCACCCTTGAGAATCAATCAATAAGCATTTTTAAATACCTACTATCTCTCTGGCATTATGGTAGGTGCTGATGATATTAGTCCAGGTGAGAGGTGATGAATGAATACCTGAAGGAGGGTTGGCAGGAAAGTGGCAAATGCAGAAAATATGGAGGGAGAAACAAGATCTGGCAACTAATTAGATTTATGGAGTGAAGGGGAGAATGAGAAGTAAAGGATTTCTTTGAGGTTTCAAATCTAGGTGAATCCAAAAATGATGGTGTCCTTGACAGAAATAGGTAAATTCAGAAGAAGTGCAATTCAGGAGAAAAATCAACCACAGTCCACAAATACTAACCAATGCTTCAAAAAGCATCTAGAAATTGAAGTGGAATTTTTTATTATCAAATCCAAGTACTCTGTACTTGTACCTTACTTAAATCCTCTTTCTGAGGAGTCTGTGGAAGAAGAAATTCTGCCATGACTAAGAAGCAGAGCCAAGTACTTGTCTTACAAGTGCATAGTTCTATCTCATTCTCCTAATGACAGAGTAGGGAGAAAAAATGACTTATCACCAGGGAATACATATTTAAGTTTGATGAAGCTGAATAAAATTTAGGAGCAAATAAACAAATTTCATTTAAAAGGCTTACATAACTATTATTTCTAAATTTGACTATTAGGAATAGGATTTTTAACAATTAAATTCAACATTATTTATAAAGTACTTATATGATATGCAACACCTTGTACTAGGTGCTAGAATTCTGGAAGCACCATTTAATTTCTATTTCTACTTTTAAAAATTATAGTAGAGAATTTCACAAGGCCCAACTCAAGAGCTTCACAGTTTGATAAAAAATAGTATTGAATGTATATTCAATATATATTAAATTAATTGAATATATAAATCCAAGTTGAAATCCTGGCTCAGTTACTGTGTGATCTTCGGCAAGTCACTTCCCCTCTTTTTGTTTCTTTTTTTTTTCTTTTCTTTTTTTTTAACTTAACAGTAGTTTCCCCCTAAATTACCTTTAAAGAGCATTTTCAACATTTATCATGTAAGATTTTGAGTTATCCATTTTTATTTTTCCCTCTATTCCTTCTTCCTTTCCCAGGACAGCAAACTATATTTCTCTTCTTTGAAGCCTTATAAAATGAAAGGGCTAGATGTGAGGCCTACTCCAGCTCTACCAGTCCATGACTATAATAAGACTATAAGTGATTTTACTATTTCCAATATTTAAATATTCCACAACTAACTAAACTAGCCCAATAAATACACATTTTCTGTCATAAGGAATAAACTAAGCAGAATTACATGATATTTTTCTCAATAATACTTTCCTGAACAATAGTGTTTAAAAATTTGTTTTTTCTTAGCTCAAGGCAAATCTGTGTACTTAAAATCAATGGAAAATATGTACACCTGGTTTTTCTGGCACAACTGGAATCCCATGTGTATAAAATCAAATTTAAAAAAACCAAACACCATTTTGAAAACATCCAACTGTTATTCCTGATTTATCTGACTGACTGATTCAGGAGAAAGTGGCCACTGATGGAAGTACTGAATAAAGGTAAGCCACTATGCTTTTTTTTTTTAATTATTGCACTTTAATAGTAAAGATGGTTTTAAACATTCACTTTTGTAAAATTTTGAGTTCCAAATTTTTCTTCTTCCATTCTTTCCCTTCCTTCTCCCCAAGACAGTCTGAAACAGATTATCCACATACAATTATGTTAAACATCTTTCCACATTAGTTATGTTGTAAAAACAAGAACTAGAAAAAAAGGAAAAAACTATGAGAAAACAAAAACAAAACAACAAGTGAAAATAGTATGCTTCAATCTGCATTCAAACTCCATGGTTCTTTCTCTGGATGTGGAAAAGTAACAAGAAGAATTGCTATAAATATTTTTGTACATATAGGTCCTTTTCCTTTTTTTATGATCTCTTTGGGATCCAGTCCTAGGAGTTGTATTGCTAGATCAAAGGGTAGCCCTTTAGGCAAAGTTCTAAATTGTTGTCCAGAATGGTTGAATCAGTCCACAACTTCACCAATATTGCATTGTTTCAATTTTCTCACACTTTCTCTAACATTTACAATTGTCCTTTTCTGTCATATTAGACAATCTGATAGGTTTAAGGTGGTATGTCAGAGTTGTTTTAATATACATTTTCCAATCAACAGTGATTTAAGGTATTTTTTATGTGACTATAAATAGATTTAATTTCCCCATTTTTAAACTGCCTATTCATATCCTCTGATGATTTATCAATTGGAGAATGACTTACACTTAATATAAATTTGACTTCACTATATATAGATATATATTTGAGAAATGAGGCATTTGTCAGAAACACTGGCTATAAAAATTGTTTCTCAGCTCTCTGCATGTCACACCAAAATTCTGTAGATCATCTAAATGTCACAAAGCTTAACAAAGAAGCAGACTCACAAAACAAAATAAAAAGTTCAGAGAAAGCTAGTCTTCATTTTCAGAGTTAATTACTGATACAATTTATAGCCACAAATATCAAATTTTCAGTATCTGAAAAACTGACTCACTTTACCTTTACTTTCATGTATTAGTGATTTAAAAAAAAATATTGATTTTTGAGTTTTATCATAAATCAGTTCCTTTTAAACTATGACTCATGAAAGCAATCAGAAAATCAAAAACAGAATTGCAAAAATGTACCTATATTGTATAAAGCTATTTTTTCCTCCAAAATGACTAGGAAGAGATAACCAAAACAGGAAAGAACAATTAATAGTTATTCTGTTAAAACTTCAAATCAACAGACCCTCAATCAGAACCTTTTAACTCTTAGTTTAGGCGCCAAATTAGGTAGTGAGGTAGCAAAGTGGCTAGACTGATGGGCTTTAAGTCAGGAAGACATCTTTTGGAGTTCAAATCTAGCCTCACTTATTAGTTATATGAACTTAGGCAAGTCATTTCTGTTTGCTTCCGTTTCCTCATCTGTAAAATGAGATAGAGAAGGAAATGGCATTCTAGAATCTTTCCCAAAAATATCCCAAGGATAGTTGAATATGCTATATGAAGTATAATGTATATATGAAGGTAATGGAATATTATTGTTCTATAAGAAATGATGAGCAGGCTGATTTCAGAAAAGCCATTTTAAAATATTTAAAGAAGTAAGCATAGAAGGGACAGAGACATTCAGGACAACATTGGTACTAATATGTTATATTTAATATACATTAATTAATGTATTTTATGTTTTACATTGTCATTAATCATTACATTAATTAATATACAATAATTAATATTTAAAAAACAAACTGTAAAAGTCATTTAGTTCTATTTATAATCTTTTTCTATTCTTTATATGGAAATGTTCATATTTTTTGATTCAGAATTTTAGCCTATATTTTAAAAGGCAGGAAGGTATGCAATACATTTTGGAAGTTTTCAACCAAAACCGTTCAAATAAAATATCGACTAGTCAACTTTACAAGATTATATTCAGTTTTCTAGAAAAAGTCAAATATGCAGAACCTTTCAGCATATTAGAATGTACTGAAACATGACAATGTATGTGATAAAAAGAATCTTTAATGTAGAACAATCATAAAAATCGCTGAATACTATTTACTGCCCAGCCCACCCATACTCACTGGAATAAATAAGAAACATAAAGGATTACTAGGGGCAGCAGAAACAACAAAAAGTTAGTACTGCTAACTAAAATTTAGAGAAGCCTGAGATCAGGGCATTTTCCCAGCTGGTTAGGAATCCTGGCAAACCTCAAGAAAGGGGTTGGAGCAGTAACAACTGGTGTGGAGATCAACCAAGTTAGTTCTCAGGTTTTACCAGTAGTTCCTGATCTTCTGGTTAGGGTTCAAAGAGCTATTAAAATGAACTGACTTAGGAGTTACTGTCCAGAGGTTGAAAAACTGGAGGAAGATTGGGATCTGGATGGGAAGGATTCTGAGGTGGAGTCTTGCTAATCTTTATTTGATAACTTATCACATGGAAAAGGGAGGAAAAAGGATAGAGGGAAGACCAATAAAGTGATGGGAGAAAAAAAAAAGCAGCATATTTTGGTTTTACATAAGGAAGAACTGAGAGTAGTAGTAAGTAGTAAAAGCAGGCCTCAGAGTCAGGAAGAATAGGATTCAAACCTCACCTGTCATACACACATGGTTATGAGAGCCTGGAAAATTTACTTTACCTCACTCAAGAGATCTAACAGTTGCAGATTAGTCTAAGCAAGAGTTCTAGATCAATGACAGGCCTGGACAAACAGGAGAAATGTTTCCTAACAACTAAAGCTGTTCAATAGTAATGTGGGCTGCCCCAAGGATTAAGTGAGTTCTCAGTCTTTGGAAGTCTTTAAGCAGAAGTCGGTGGTTAGGTATATTGTAGAGAGACTAAAGAATAGGATAACAGAATAATTTAAGGTATGTGCATAATTGAGTTAGAAAAAAAAACAACAATCCAAAAATTTCTAAAACTCTTCTCCAAATAGGATTATAACATAAGTACATAATATAGTTTTCTTGATCACATAATTCAGAAATGCTGTTATCATAAAGTAAGTCATTCTGAAATTATCTAGTGTTCTTGAACATAACTCTGCAATTATTCTATTCATCAACACAATTAGAGGTGAAGGAAAAGAAAAGGATATTTATTCTATAGTACAAAAAATTTCTTGATAGAAAATTTTCTTTTGTTATTTTAAAAATGAAAACCATTTGAAAATGACAAACACTAAATTGTAAAATTAGAGATACAAGAAGAGCAAGAGAGAGATTACTTTTAAAGTAGTAAAGGAAGTTAATAAAAGCAGAGGAAACCAAAAGGATTCTTGAAATTCCCTAGGGACTAGTTTTCTTTTTCTTTTTTCTTTTAAAGAGCTTTGCAAAAGCAAATCTAATAGACTTGTGATGGAAAGAGTCATCTGCATCCAGGAAGAGAGCTATGGAGACTAAATGAGAATCAAAGCATAATATTTTCACCTTATTAAAAAAAAAAATATATATATATATATACATATATATATATGAATAAAGAGCTTTGCCAAATAATTATATGATTATTTACTCCATCCCCAACTTCTCTTTAAAAAAAAAATCTGTGATCCAAATAGCATAAAAGTTTGTTAAAACTCCAGAACACCATAAATAATTCAGACTCTAAGCATGAGAAAGAACCACAAAAGTCATATAGTAGGACAATAGGCAACTCACTATTTTTATTTGTTGACGGGTGAAATAAAAAAGCACTATGCTGAAAAAAGCTTGTGAACAAAAAAATCATTTACAGTGGACTAAAATTAATGACACTTTCTAATTCAAATATGGTCCTAAGAGAATGATGGTACTGGCTCAATTTGACATACAGCAATAACCCAAAAATCTTAGTGTAGTCTTAGGCTATTAAAGCTGGGCTGTTCTGTATACAAGTTAGTATTTTCATTATCAAAATAAAGGTATAGATAAATTGTAGCTAATTTCACACATTTACAACAATCTACATGATGGCATCTACATTATCCAAATCATGCACCCCAGTTATGGCCAAAGAGTTATGGCCAAAGCTGCAGAATGAGTCTGATGTTTTTCTAATATGCAGAACATCTGGATTTATTTCCTTTAACGGTAATTATTACAATGAAATGTTTTTCTTTTTTTCTCCCTGGGTGCAGATTTAAGAGTGGGGTTAACTGTAAAAAAAAAAAACAAAAAAAAAGAAGAAGAAGAAGAGCATCCATAAAACATTTTTTAAGTACACAGAAGAGTCTGTAGAAGGAAATTCAGAAGGGATTACATATAAGCAGAGCAATATTATATTAAATTTGATACATATTTTTTAAAAATCAAGGTGTTCAGGATTTCATATGTAATTCTCTGTTCTTTATATAAGGAAACATTAGTGCTTGTCAAGTTCATGATGATAAAAAAGAGAAAATTTTAAATGAAAAAATCTTACATAGGTTTTAAAAAAACACCTTCGGGAATTCAAGATGGAGGCGGCAAGATTAGGCAGAAACTTATCTGAAAAAGATCTTGGAGGTTGGTTGACTAATATGTCAATATAAGTCTAAAGAATGTCAGAGTAACCAACCAAATGTAATCTTAAACTCCATTAAGAAGCAATGAATAGCACTATGAACTCTGTCCTAGAGTTTTGTGTTCAATTCTGAGTCATATTTAGGGAAAAAGTTGATAATTTGATGAACTCAAGAGTATGGTAATTAAAATGGTGAAGGACTTTAAAATGATTTCCAATGAAGATGGGGTGAAGCAATAGGATATTGATCCTAAAAAAGAGAAGACTTTGGGAGGAATGAGGAGAACCTTTGATTAGTTCAAGTATTTAAAGGATTATTAAGTGAAAGAGGAATTAGATATTCTATTAGAACCCTGCAGTCAGAAGAACTAAGAATAATTACTCTAAGTTGTAAAGATTCAAATTTAAGTTTGATAGGAGGAAAAATGGCTTAAAATTATTAAAAAAGGAATGATATTATGTAATGAAACTTATTTAAATGTAAAGTTACTCAGTAAGTTCAGTTGTTTATATTCCTATGTTAAACATCTAATAAAACAATTGAACAAGTAACAATTTACTTAACATGAAAAACATCAAAAAGTTCCTAAAATACATTTATTTATAAAATTCATTTTAATCTGCAAATCATTTGATTCTTCTTCATAGACTTTCTTTCAACGAGCACAAAGTGTTATATATCAAATCTCTTCAGTCTAGCTGTGATATCCAAATGAGACTTTTACTTAAAACAGGAGTGGGAAATCTTTTTTTGTGGCCAGGGCCATTTGGGTATTTATGACATCACTTTTGGCCATACAAAATTATCAATTTAAAAACTCAAGCAATGGGAGGTTGTTCTACCTAGCTTTTAGCTCATCATTCATTGAAGGTGGTTGTCTTGGCAGCACCAGACCAAATGATTTCATGGATATGGACCATGGGCCAGACAGTCACCACCCCGATTTAAAAGTTAGAAACTACTAAACATTAAAATGTTTTCTATTTTGAGCCTTTAAAATCCAGAGTGTAACAGCTATATCTAAAAAAATCAATGTCATGAACTTTACTGAAAATAACTCCCATCACCACCTTTTTTATATGAGCACTTTTCAGATGCATGAATATAAACATGTCCCAACTTATTGTGTGTATGTGATAGAGATAGAAACAGACGGCCAAAAACAGAGAGACAGAGGCATACTATAAAGTTTTGGGTTTTTTTCAGCTTTCAATTCCATGACCCTCTGGTGCACTGTACAGTCTAGTCTACACATGGTACAATCTTTATTGTCTAGCACCAGGAGGGTGGCCCAGCAAATAGGGCTCGAAGCCCATAAGTGACCTCAGACACTGGAAAGCTATGTTGACTCTGGCCAAGTGTCTGAATCAGTCTCTTTAACCATAAAAGGGAGATAATACAAGCCCCCATGACAGAGTAGCTATAAGGGGGATCAAATAACAAATACTTGTTCCCTTACTATTCCCTTCTTACAAATCGATTTAAAATAAACTCATTTTAATAACAATGCGGGCAATTGGCCTTAAGAGCTTGAAAGAACCTTGAAAATCTTCCAATTTGATCCCTTAATTTTACAAATGAAAAAACTGAGGCTCAGAGATTTAAAGTGACAAAGCTGGGATGCAAATACAGGTCCTCTGACCCTAAGCTCAGCCTTTTCTCCTATGCTGTGGAACCCTCCTAAGAGATTTTTTAAAAAGGGAAACAATTCATTTGTTTCATAACATGTACCTTTTTCCTTCCATATACAAAAGAACTTTGCTAGGGGATTTCTAATTGAGAACATGATTTAAAAGATTATTTGAAGTTTTCTAGAAGTCAAAGTTCCCCTTGATGGGTAAGAAGCATGTGGGTTGGAGTTCTATGTCTCTAAGATTTTGAAAGTCTAATCCCTGGAGGAGATCAGCAAATTGGGCACATTTGCACAACTAGAGTTTTAAGGAAGTGCTTTGGTAAAGCTTAAAAGGTTATAAAAAAGTGAGCTATTTTTATTTAAATTCCCCTTCTGGGTTTCCAGTGAAAGAGAAAAATATGGGATTTGAAATCCTTGGGGCCTAGATTTAAATTTTTAATGCTTATTATAAGTGTGAGACTCAGACAAGTTGGATAAACTTTCTAGGCCTCCGGGGTCCAGGTTTATAAAATAAAGAAACTGGACTAGATAGTTTCTAAGATTATCTATCTCAGAATTTTGTCATCTTATATTAGCCTTCAGAGAGCTCTCAGCACACAGAGCAAGGATGAGAACTATATTGGAAAGTATCCTGGCCCAGGAGTCAATCATTGAATAAAAATTTTCTGTAATTATTTAGTTGATTAGTCCTGTCTGACTCTTCAAGACTGATGAGGTTTTCTTGGCAAAAAAAAAAAAAAACTAAAATAATCTGTCATTTTCTTCTCCAAAATATTTATAAAATACCTACTATTTACTAGGCACTGTGCTAAAAATAAGGATACAAAAACCAAAAAAAAAACCCCACCTACTTTAAATAAGTTATTATTTGATGAAGGGGTGAGAGACAATATGAATGTAATTACTCTATGTAGAATAAATACAAAATAATACATGATAGGAAAGGACAGCATAAACAGTTGTGAAGATCAGGAAAAGGTTGTGTAGAACAAGAATTCCCACTGTTTTTCAGTTTTGTATTGAGTGGTTTCCTTAGAAAACCTTTCTGTACCCTTTATTCAACAGGGAAAGCAAATGAATTCTAGAGTTACCGCAATTTAAGAAATAGATTAAATAATTTTGGGGTAAATAATTTTGGGGCAGCTAGATGGTACAGTGAATAAAGCATTGGCCCTGGAATCAGGAGGACTTGAGTTCAAATCTGATCTCAGACACTTAACACCTCTTAGATGTATGAACCTGGGCAAGTCATTCAATCCTATTGCCTTGTCAAAAAGGGGGGGGGGGGGGGAGAAAAAGAGGGGAAGGTGAAGAGAGACAGAGACAGATATTAAATAATTTTAATAGGATAATACAGTTGTTTATTAAATAATTCCTATAATCCCTTAACAGGTTTCTCCAATTCTTTAGGATATATGTACAAAAAGTGATGCTGGGACTATCCTAAGGAAAGTGTGAGACTGGATGAAGAGAAGGTGAAGAGAAGATGCATTCCAGGCATGGCAGATAGCCACTGCAAAGTCTGGGGAAGGAAAAAAAAAGACCAGTTTGGCCTTTGACCACAGAGTGCAGAAAAGGAAGCCAACTATAAATTATAAGGAAACGGAAAAAAGCAGGTGGTCAAGTGAGAAAGTGTCTGAGGCCAGATCTGCACTCAGCTCTTCTGCCTCCAGGCCTGGAGCTCTCAATTCTCCAGGGCTGCCCAAGACAGAAAGAGGGGGAGTGAAATCTGGGGTGGGGAAGAGGGAGGAGGAAATCATGAGTTTGTGATGTCTTCAGGACACTCAGCATAAAATAAAAGAAAGCTAACGATTTTAATTGAACGATAAGAGTCATCTGCAAAGAAACTACAATTAAGCCCATGAGAACTTCTGAGGTTACTAAGAAATCACGGTGGTGCAGTGAGTGGAGTGGCCTGGAGTCAGGAAGGCTCTTCTCCCTGGGTTCAAATCCAGCCTCAGCTACTCACTAGCCATGTGATGAGTCACCTAACCCTGTTTGCCTCTGTTCCCTCATCTGTAAAATGAGCTGAAGAAGGAAATGTCAAACCCTTCCAGCTCTTTCCAAGAAAATCCCAAATGAAATCACAATGAATTGTACACAATCAAACATGACCAACAAAAAGAGCCTATAGAGAGATGACATCTTAGGACAAAATCTACCTACATCAAACGTCCAAATGCTAGAAGGGTTCTTAAATAAACATGACATAGTGGGAAAAGTAATGGCTCTTGAGGCAGAGACAAACCTGCCAGTCACTGTTGTAACTTTGGCCAAGCTAATTAAGCTCTCTGCACTGTGGCTTTCTCATATATAAAGTGAAGGGATTGGGCATCTTGTTGTTCAGTCTTGTCAGATTCTTTGCAATTCCATGGACGATAATATCTGGGCTTTTCCTGGCAAAGGCACTGGAGAGAATTGCCATCTCCTCCAGAGCATTTTACAGATGAGAAAACTGAGGCAAATAAGGTTAAGTCACATGTCCAGGACCACACAGCTAGTAAGTGAAAGGCTGGTTTGGAATTCAGGTCTTCTTGATTCCAGGCCAAGCATGTGTATTCCCTGAGCCACCTAGCTACCTGAATGACCTGCCTTTAAAGTTTCTTCTGGCTCTAAATCCTATCACTATCTAGTTCCAAAGTCTTACTTCACAGAGGAGGAAAGTGAAGTTGGGAGAAACTTAAGTAAAGTGATTTGCAACATGTCCTGAGGCTAGTAAAAATACAGATTTAGAACCCAATTCTTCAGACTCTTCAATCCTGTGCTTTTCCTACTACACTACACAGTCAGATCAATTCAAATCCCTAAGCTGTAATTTCCTCTTCTATAAATGGAGACGATACTTTAGGTTACCTACTTCACAAATTATTAGGAAGGAATTACAGTCCTATTATTATTGGTAGGCAGGTAGGTAGACTGAGAGAAGGTAGATTAAAAAACTTTTCCTAAATGTCACCAGATACACCAGTATCACTGAAAAATGACAGCAAGGAGGGAGAAAGTCAAAAGGTTAGGAGAGAAAACTGGGAATAAGAAAAAAAAAAAAAAAACACAGTAATTTTGTTTCTTACTGAAAAGAACTTCAAAAAGACTTGAGAAATTTCAAGGCAGAAAAACCTCAGTTAGAAGCCCTATTCTGCTATTTACTACCAGTGTAACATATATAACCCATATCAAATTGCCTATCATTTTCAGGAGGGAGAAAAATAAGGAATTCAAAATCTTATTAAAAAACAAAGGCTAAAAATTATCTTTACATGTAACTGGGGAAAAATAATTTTTAAATCTGGAAAAGAAAAAGAAATTTACTGCCAAAGTAACTTTGAGCAAGACCATTAATAACTCTCTGTCTCAGTTTCCTTATCAGTAAAATGACAGGGATAGAATTCTAAAGTACTTTCCAAAGTTTACATCTCTTTCATCTTTGCTCTGGGGCAATGGAAGGGTCCTCCCAGTTCCTGACCTTCCCCAGTCCCCAGAATAGTGATTTCAAATCAGTGGGGGACTTGGAAAACAAAGGAAAAAGATATAAAAGTGTACAGAGGGGAAGAGTAGTTGGGAGAGTAAGGATGGAGGAGAGAAACTAAGAGAAAGAGAAGGATGGAAGAGGAAAAGGAGGAGAAAACAGAAAGTGGAAGGGAAAGGAAGGGAGGGAGAAAAAGAAGAGAAGAGAGATGGAGCATGCAAAGATTTTGGAGGGGGATGATGGAAAAAAGTGAGAGAGTAAAAGAGGTACAGGAGGGGAGGGAGGGAAAAGAAAGGGAAGGAAAAAGGTACAGGAGGAGAAAGAGAAGTACAGGAGGGAAGGGAGGGAGAGGTACAGGAGAGGAACAGGGGAGGAGGAAGGAGAGGTACAGGGGAGGAGGGAGAGGGAGGTACAGGGGAGGAGGGAGGGAGAGGAACAGGGGAGGAGGGAGGGAGAGGAACAGGGGAGGAGGGAGGGAGGAACAGGGAGGAGGGAGGGAGGACAGGAGGGAGGGAGGGAGGAGAGGTACAGGAGGAGAGGGAGAGGTACAGGGGAGAAAGGAGAGGTACAGGGGAGGAGGGAGAGGGAGGTACAGGGGAGGAGGGAGGGAGGAACAGGGGAGGAGGGAGGGAGAGGTACAGGGAGAAGGAGAGGACAGGGGAGGAGGGAGAGGGAGGTACAGGGGAGGAGGGAGGGAGAGGAAGGGGAGGAGGGAGAGAGGTACAGGGGAGAAAGGAGAGGTACAGGGGAGGAGGAGAGGGAGGTACAGGGGAGGAGGGAGGGAGAGGAACAGGGGAGGAGGGAGGGAGAGGTACAGGGGAGAAAGGAGAGGTACAGGGGAGGAGGGAGGGAGAGGTACAGGAGGGGAGGGAGGGAGGGAGAGGTACAGGAGGAGAGGGAGAGGTACAGGGGAGAAAGGAGAGGTACAGGGAGGAGGGAGGAAGAGGAACAGGAGGAGAGGGAGAAGTACAGGGGAGAAGGGTGAGGTACAGGAGAGGTACAGGGGAGGAGGGAGGAGAGGTACAGGAGGAGAGGGAGAGGACAGGGAGGAGGGAGGGAGAGGAGGAAGAAGACAAGAGCGTCTAGGACATAGGTGCTAAATAAATATTTACTGGACTCAAGAAGAGGAGAGAGACAGAGTGAAGAGATACAGAAGGTGAGGGAGAGTAGGAGGAAAGGAAGAGGACGGAGGGGAGCAGGGAGGGAGAGAGAGAAGGGAAGGAGGAGAGGAGGAGGGGAGGGGCGGAGAGAGGAGGGAAGGGCCCCAACCTGCCCAAAGCGCCCCCGCTCCGCCCTCGGCCACACACCCACTCCCTTGAGCCTCCCAAACCCTGCTACCTTGAGCGCTAGGTGGTGGACGCGGCCCTGGCCGAGGTGACCCAAAAGCTGTAGGAGTCCTAGCATCAAGAGCAGCCGGCCCGGGCCGGTGCCTAAGCTGCAGAGGGGACCTGAGGCAGCCATGTTTGTTCCAGCATCACAGGCCGCCCACCCCACCCCCTTTGGCCTCTTAGCTCACTTCCGGGGTCAAAGGGCGGGGACACCGGAAGGAGAAAAGGCCATTCCGAGTCTCCGTGGGTTGGGCAGTGCCGAAGTATTCTTGGGTTTTCTGTGTGATTGTCAGTTACGGAGGCCAAGATTCCAAAAGGCACCGACTCCGACCTCTCAAAGCGAATCCCTCCAGTCCTTTCTGTTGCCCCGAAGCGCCAGCTCGACCCTTATCAGAGGATCTCAGAGGGCGAGAGGCGGCAGCTCGGGCTCCCGGTGCCGGATTACGACGGCCGCAGCCGCTTCCCTCCTTCACAACTCTCCCCCTCCCCCTCGCCCTCAGTTTGCTGCGTCCCAGGATGTCACTCAAGGACGGTGACCTAGCTTCCGAGGTGTGCAGGGCCGAGAAGACTGGGCTGCGGATAGACGGGAACCTCCTTCCGCGTTAGCCCGGTGCGCGCCCGCCGGGCTGCAGAGGGCGAGGGCCGGCCCCGGGCTGCAGAGGGCGAGGGCCGGCCCCGGGCTGCAGAGGGCGAGGGCCGGCCCGTGACTGGCTGCAGAGGGGGAGGGCCGGCCCCGGGCTGCAGAGGCGAGGGCCGGCCCCGGGTGACTCCCCGCGGCCTGAGCAGGGGGGCGGACCGGCGCAGAGACCGTTTAGAGCCGCTAGCACCTGAGCGGCCTGGCTCTCTCTGAAGACCTCCAGGCACGGGAACTCGCTTGAAAGCTTTTCTTGCTAACAATGTCCTCTTTGCAAATTCCACTCAAAGCGTGCAGTTTGTGGTGTTTTAGGAATGCGTAGGCGTGCTTGCTCTTGCTTACAGATTTCCCGTGGAAGAATGCTGCCTGGAGCCGGTGGCTCCTGCTAGGAGTAACCTTCCGTGGCTTGCAGGTTGCTTCAAAACCTTATGAGACCTTTTTGGATTCTTTTGTGTGTGTGTTTTGGTTTGGAGTGAGTGAAATTCGTTCCTTCCTCACTAAGTGATATACTTTTCTATATCTTATCATGCACATTAAGAAATTTAATGACTATTAAGTGCTTACTATGTACCAGGCACTGTTTTTAACAGCGGGTATACAGAAGTAAAAATGAAGGTCTTGCCTTCTAGGAAAGTGCATTCTATTAGAAGGACTACAACAGGGAAGATGAATAAAAAGTAGATAAAATGTTAAAGTTTTTGCAACGTACTGAGTTGTGGAGATATAAATATAAGCAAGCAAGACAGTCCCCGACCCCAAGAAGCTTGTACTCTTAATGGGAGAAGACAAAACCTAAAGAAAAGAAATACATAAATAGAGAGGGAAAAGTTTCAGAAGTGATATAGACCTCTCTCCCAAGGGTCCAACTCTCCCCACCCTCTTCAGGATAAGGGAAAAGCTGGAGGATGGTGGGTCAATAGAGGGAAGAGAAGGAGCATGAAGAAATGGGCAGAGTATTGTCTGGAATGAGGAGTAAGAGGTACTATGTCATGGATCAGTCTGGTAAGTGTATGATAGGGACAAAGAAGAGATTCTGACAAAACACTGTAGGAAAATAGGATGCAAGAGGGAAGGCATTTAAAGAAATTAGGGAAAACTTCATAGAGAAAGGAGCATAAAGTTGGGCCTTGAAAGATGAGGGTTTTGTTAGATTGAAGTAAGGAAGTGAATTTCAGTCACAGAGGTTGGACAGAGTCGGCAGGTACCGAGGAGAATATTGTGAAATAAAGCTTAACAGGTGTCAAAGAATCAAAGTTGGGAGGGACCTGAGTTTATGTTGTCCAATCCTTACCTGACCCAGGTAAAAGCCAGATTTCAGATTAGAGACTGCTTTAAAAAACTGGGTCAAGGAATTTATATTTTATCTTGTAGGCAATAGGGAGGCATTGATTTGTTTTGAAGAGGAAGAAATGGAACTTCTGTTCAATTTGGATTGTACTATTCCCCTGTGAAGATGGCAAGCATCTGTTTTTGTCTTATTTTATATTAATCATCATTAATCAACTTTGTCATTGTATCTGTACAGGAATGTCTTTAAATCTTACCATATACATAAAAGACATCTTGTTGGAAAGTCCTTTTAGATTAATTTTGTTCTACCAAATCAAATGCTTGTCTAAAAAATCCACAGAGAATGTTCATTAAGATCTTTTTATTTTTCCATCTTTCACTTAATAATGTAATTGTAAAGATATGGTCTGTTAATTTACAAAAGCTTTCTTGTCCCCTTCTCTTACTTTCATTAAGGATGCTTTTAATAGCTATGTAAGTTATTTACATAAAGATTTTATAGAAATGGAAAGTAGACACAGGTTGGTAGTAACTGTCTTCTCAGCTGTCTTTTTGTTAGTAATAATTTCTATTATTTTTTAAAAATCAATAGATCCTCAGAATTGATAACTTTGAACAAGTATCTGTTTTGGAGGTATATTTCTTTTTGTCCTGCTGGCCTTCCTCTTTGTTTTCTTTTTGTACATTTCTATTTTATTCATTCAAAGAGACTTACATTAAAGTCCAAATGTGGTGGTTCACTGTCATTGATGGTTGACTGAATGAAAAAAAAATTAAGAGTGCAAAGCAATGTGTACTAATTACAAAAAGAAAAACAAGGTAATCAATTCCTTTTCTCAGGAGATTATATTCTCTTGGCGGGGGAGACAACATACATGGGAGGTTTCAGTGGCAAATTACATACAAAGGCCTTACCGTCTTTATGAGCAGAAACAAAACAAATGCCAATATATTTTCTTTATTTTCATTTATTTCCATTTCTGATGTCGAACCATTTGACTGCCTAAGTCTTCGGTTGTAAAAACTGTACTTTCTGGTTCTTCAGTAGCTATTAGTGCCCCATGGTAGGGACTACAGCATCTACAGAAATAGTTTTTACAAAGGTTACTTCCTTGACCAATGACTGGTAGCAGAGTTTGTGGTCTTGGAATTATTGCTAACCTAGAAGTTCTTGGGCTACCCATTGATGACAGTTGGTACTAGGGTAGTGGTGGTGGGGATACTGAATTCCTTCTCCATGGTGATAATTATAGAGACCAAGCTGAAAGCAAAAATAAATAAATACATACAATATTCTTGAGAGCACTGCAGTTTTCAGAGTTCTTGGATTCTGTATTTCCTCTAGCATTGTATTTGGCAAAGTAGTGGCAGTAATTTGACCAGGTACTTGCTACCTGCTTTTTCTCCCTCTGCTATTTTGCCCCTTTAGCTATGAGTCCCTTATTTATAAAGTTTGTTCTTCTGGGTATTAACTACAGGGGACTCAGTCATCTGTGGAATATTGCTGGAAAAAATTGTTTGTTGTAATAATCATTACTGATCCTTTCTATTTTTTGTCTGTTCCTCTTTCCAGTTTCATCCATTGTTTCCAGAAAAAAAAAAAAACTAACGACTTAAAATTTGTTGCTTCCTTTTTCTACTTTTTAAGTTGAATGATGTTGCAAAAATGAATGATCTTGAAGTATTTATTATGCTTCTATTTGGCATTTTTAGTAGGTGGTATTTCTTATCATCATCATCATCATCATAAAAGACATGTATGCCTCGAAAAGGTGAGCTAGTTCATGCCTATCATGAGAGTTAGAAATAATAGACAGGCATTCTTCAAGTTTCATATTGAAAATTAAATATTTCATATTTAATTTATGTATTTCAATTGGTAAAATATTAATACTTTACTAAATAAAAATTTAATATCTATTGTTTGATATTTTAGATGCTTATAGTTTCATTACCTCATTCCATCTTCAAAAGTTTTACACACAAAACTTTTTCAAATATTAAAAAGGAAAGTTTCCAGGGGAACTTTCAGGGCAGAATTTTTTGTATAGTTTGTAATCTGGACCAGGGAAAGTGTATTTTTATGGGAGTTTTCTAAGGAGCAACTCCTTCAAATAATCAAAGCTCTATCATTGCGTATGATTATTATGGAATTAAAATGATATTTAAATTTGAAAGGAAGTGAAGCCAAAGGAATTAATACCTGTATACTTAATGTCAAAATTATATTTTCATATACTTTTCTACCTAGTCTCATTCATGGCAGATATTCATATTTTAGTAGAAACTTTTTTAAGATGCTGCCATTTGCCAAAGTGAAAATAGACAATTATTGCTTCTTAAATTTACCTTGAGGTACTATTTTTATAGATAGTTTCAGAAAAAATAATTTGCATAATCCTGATGTTTTCATTTTTAAAAAAACACATAAACTGAGTAACAGAATAAGTTAAGAATAGCTTCCCCTAGCAATGTTTTTGAAGATAGCATGTTTAGGTAAAGTATAATTGCTAAAAGCCTGGAGCAATTAGAAAGAAATTTTCTAACATGGTTCATTGCCTATCTAATTCATCAACAATCCTACCTATATTTTTAAAGTGTCTCTTCCCTTCTAGGTTAAATAAATGTTACTACCAATAGCAAGATGTAGCGCTAGTAGTTTATTACTATATATATACACACACCTGGTACCTCTATATCAATTTTTGAAGAACTTTAATGTTATTGGTAGATTAGTATCCTGAAGCTATATTAATGCACTCTTAAACACTGTGCTTGTCAAATACTTGTATTACATGTAAATTGTCAACATTAAGAAGGTATTTTATATTCAGTTCAATTCTGCAAACATTTTTAAATTGTGTACTCTATAAGGCCTTACACTTGGAGTACTAGGAATACAAATAAATTCGACTCTGGCCCTGTTTCCAGGAGACCATATAGAGGTCAGGTTAAAACCTAGTCTTATGATCAGGGATGCCTTTTTTCCTTTCCCCCCATGAACATTACCCCATTCCCTTTCTCCAAATGTAGCTTTCATTCTTTTAAAAGATAAGCAACAAAAGTGAGGATTCCTGAGCTGTAGGAAAGGAGATTTCCATGGTCTAGGAGATTCCTATTGACCTTTACGATAATAGTCCAGTCCAAGCTATCTCTAGGTTTTCTATTCTCTAGCTGGTTCTTCCCACTCTTTTCAACTAAAACTTGGATCTACCCTGAATAACCATCCTGAACTCTAGTTGGTGAGGTATTATCTTTTCTTTATCAGATCCAGGTTTTCTTTTTACTACTCAGCTCTCTACAAATCATGTTAACACATCTACCAAATCTAGTCAAGTCAAATCAACAAATACTTTAATACTATGAGCCCAATACTATGACGACTAGAAATACAAAGAAAAAAAAAAAAACAAGTCTGGGACTTGAACTCTGGGAGCTCACATTCAAATGGTGAGGCAGTGTACAAAAACTTTGAACATATTACTAAATGGTAGGGATTGGGATTGAACTGGGAAAATCCTCTTTGAAAGGGTAAAATTAAGTTGAATCTTGAAGGAAGCAAGAAAGCATGGAGGGGAAAATGAGGAAACATTCTAGCCAATGACAGACAGACAGACAGACAGAGTCAAGCAGGAACATAGCTTTCACCTTTCTTGCTTTTCTGATACTTATTACCTAGTGTCTTCCTCATTTTGAATATAAACATCTTCAGGGCAATACCTGCTTGTAGTATTTGTAAATCCCCAGCACTTAGAACAGTGCCCAGTACTTAAGCACTTAATAAATGTTTTATCCAAATTGATGCTGGAAATGTTCAGTAACACTTTGAATTTCTTAAGTCTGAAGTGAAGTTGTAATTCATCTCTTCTTAATATGATACTTTACCTAATTGGCTGAGCCATGAAACTAAATGGTTTCATCTATTTTGCTTCTACGATTCTGGTTTTTCTTGATATTTATGTTTGCTCAGAGTTCAAAGGCGTACAGGCTAGAAAATCACCTGCAGCTTAACAAATGGAAAGAATGGTTATAACTCTGAAGATTTTTCTCACTATGAAATTCCTACTTAATTTCTTCCTCACAGATTTTTCCACTTTAGTATTTTGTTAACTTCCAGTTAATATAAATATAAGAGTTTCAATGCTAACTGGATGGAAGAATGAAACACTTTTTGGAGGGAAAAGCTCAATAAAATAATTAGGCTTACCTCATCAATGAATAACACTGATGAGGTTTAGGTTTTGGGGTTCCCTTTAGTAAGTTTCCTACTAAAGGGAACCAAATGATAAGGTCTAGATTTAGGGAACCAAAATGAGATTAGGGTTTCTGAACATCTCCTTCAACACTAGCTGTCATACAATATCAAACTTAGTGTTGAAAGTATTATTCTCACAGATAAAATTAGACTCCTGAATATGAAAGTTAGCTATTTGGAGGAAAAAAAAAATCTCCTTTTAAGTGTCTAGTAGTATATAGATAAATTCTCTATTAGGATTATAAATGAAGTTAAAAATCAAAAGTGTTTCATGAGCAATCTCAGCACATATCGTGCCTCCAGAAATACATATCCTTCTAAAGAAGCCACAAAAATCTCCCTTTACTTTGTTCTAGTTTTAGTTTATGTGCTGCCTAAGCAAGCACTATATTACTTTTCTTTTTAATGGTCACATCTAGCAAATTGACAAAAAACAGAAAATGCAAATGTTCACTGATAAAGGGGCTTTGGAAAGATAGGTATACTGTTATGTTATTGGAGTTGTGAATTTAAGTATTTTGCAAAGCAATTGCAATTTGGAATTCTTTAAGAAAAAAGACTTAATTTCTCATACCTTTTGATCCAGAAATGTTCCTAGGTCAAAGATAGGAAGAAAATTCCAATTGATGCCATATTGATCTCAGCACTTTTTAGGGTAGCAAAGAACCTGAAACAGATGTCTAACAACTGGAGACTGGCTAGACAAATCCTGTTAGTTGGATATAAAATAATAATGTTAAGTAACGTTAATTGAGCTCAGGAGCATTGTAGTTAGAGGATTCAGCGTCAGAGGGGAAGGCTCTAAAATGAAGACATTAAGAAGGACTTGGAAAGACTTTGTAGTATGGGAAACTTAAGCTGAGACTTAAAATCTGGACTGACTACAATAATGAAATGAACAGTAAACTACTAATTATAATGAAAAGGACTCTAAAGGTAAATTGAACTTTTAGTAATAACCAAACTTAGTTTCAAAGAATTGATAATGAAACATGTCAGAAAAGGTCGTTGTATCATCATCTTGACCGGTTTTTCTTTGTTATAAGGAAGAATCCATTTTATGGTGATTGTGGGGGCAAAGGTATATTCAGAAAACACTAAAAACAATAAAATATAGTTTTAAAAATGTGAATGGTGTCCTATAGGATCATAATATTGTATTGACCTTTACTTGTAAACTCACCAAGATCTTATTTTCATATAAAGTTGACGATTTTATAAAGGTTTAAATAGTAAAAGATTATTTCTGCTTTTTAAAATCTGGTTTTTTAATAGGTTTGACTTAATAGTAATGTCAAAATTAGTTCCTGTATGTTGCAGATTACTTGTATTTGATTAAAAAAAAAAGAGATTGCTAATATTAACTTATTTTTATTTTTGATTGAAGCTCAACCAATGTGGATATAATTCTTCCTGGTATTATGAGAAGAAGCTTAAGGGTAGTGTAGTGTTCAAGAGTTGGAATAGATAAAGGTGAAAACCTAGATGTAATTCTGAAATGTCTGATTCTGGGTCAAATCACTTAAAATTCATTATTGCCAGAAGTATACCTATAAATTACATTGCCTGAGACTGTCTGAGAGTGTTTCCTCACTGGAAATAGTTCAATAAAATAAATAAATGTTTTATGTCAATATTACAGCGTATCTTTTTTTGTTGATTTCTTTTATTGCCAATTAATATTTAAGTACCTACTAAGTGTCTGATGATTGAGTCTGGTTTTACCTTACATGATTAAGTTGTTTCATGAATGATGAAACAGTTTCTAAGCTATCAGACTGCTTTTATGTTATGAATAATATTCCAATTAAGACAAAGAAGTTAAACATATTTTTATTTTGATATCATTAACATATTACCTATGAAATTCTGTCATGTTCTTCACTCATTATAACTCATCTGATTAGTCATCTAAAAAGGATTGTGTGTCAAGTAGGTCTCCTATTGGATTTTGGTGGGACTCTTTCTTTCTTTTTTCATTTCTTTCTCTATTTTCTGTCCACAAATTATTTAATCTTAATAGTATTATTTCAGTAACTAAACATTTTTATTGAGGTAGCAGGGTCCAGGAACTCAGAAAAGATTAGATTTTTGCACGACTTATGTTTTAGAATTAATGCAAATGTAGCTTTTAGATGACAAATAAAACATGAGCTTGTCAGATAATCTGCATTTCTTTCCCCACTTCTAAGTTTTAGCACACTTGCAGGTAGAGATGTTTGAAATCCATCTCCTCAAACTCTTCCCTTGGCTGTAGTCCCTATGTATCAGTCTCTGTCAAATACTCTATACTCTAGTCAAAGTGGGATTTCCCCAAATGCTTTAGCACCTTCCAGACTGCTCATTCCATTTTCTATTCTTAGAATGCCTTCTTTTCATTATTCTGTTGAAATACTACCCATCTTTTCAGACCCAGGTCAAATGTAATTTGCTCCAAGAAAACTTTTCTCATTGCCCTCCCCTTGGAAATGACTGAGAGATACTTTGTACTGTTTTTATTTACTTGGCTTATTCTATTTTGTAACATAGTTATGTACTCTTTTAAACTCCATGAGGGAAGAAACCAGACTTTGTTTATCTTTGTATCTCTCCTTCAGCAACTAGCATAGGGCTTCACATTCACATTTACTTAGTATTTGTTGAAAGAGGTGGGTGGTTCTTAGTGTTACCCTCAAGGAGTTCTCATTCTAATAGGAAAAGACACATAGGGCTGCCAGAAAGGGAGGGCATCTTAGAGAGGACTGTGTGGCAAAGGGGAGTAGGAGTCAAAGTTGAGTTGTCAGTACAAGAAACAGTACTGTGATAGAACATTAAAAATACAAAATCATCTTAATACTTATTTTCAATAATCTTTTGATTATTTACAGAAAGATCCCAGAACCATGAATTGCCTTTTTTTTTTTTTTCAAGAAAGGACAAGAAGTTATTTTGTGATTCGTTGCACAGCTCTACAGAATATTTTCAAGATGGGAACAAGACAGTGTTCAGAGGAGTTTGCAATTGAAATAAGACAGACTAAATAGTTCAGACAGGTTAGATTTATTGTTTCTGTGTTCAGCAAAGGAAGTGGCTTATCTGGAAAGCCTTTCAGCTCCACCCTAACTTTCTGTTAGGGGATGATAAACAAGGGCAAAGCATCTAGTGAAATATTTTCCATAGTGGGGCCTGCTTTGGAGTATGCTGTGATTCAATAAAAGATGCACAGCAGTGACACTGGCCTGGGAAAGGAGATCTTGGGAAAAAGCAGAAAACGTGCTAAAAGAGAAAAAGCTGGTGCTTCAGCAAGGACTATACTTTTCCATCCCATCTTAATCACCGAATGGGCCTTGCCTCTGTCAAACTAAGACCTGTTAAAAACCTTAGCTTAAAACAACCAAGTACTCCCATTGCATCAAGGAACATCTTTAGTTGTCCTGATCTATATTTTGAGACCCAGAGGACTCTCAGAGAGGACTTCTCCCAGAGGAGAAGGGGAGGCTGCAGACTTTTGCACAGCCTTTCCTCACTTAAATCCAATTCACTTGCATATAAGGCAGCACCTTCATAATATCATAGTCTTCCAGAAAGAACAACAAATAACTTTTCCATTCCATTCTGGGAATGGTCTAAGCAAAATCCAACAGCAGAAATAATTCTAGGAAGTAGGGAATGTGTTACAGAGAATACATTTAGAGTAAAGCAATAGCTATAGAAAAAAAGGTATTTAATAAATAAAATCAATTTAATTTAAAACATGTCCTTGGCAGAAAATGTTAGAAAATCACCTGAAATCTTGAGATTAAAATCCGTAGATTAGGGAGTCACAGCTTTGTGCATGTGACAGCCCATGTAATTATGGAGAAGCTGTTTAGTTTTTGTGTTAAATCTCGACCTGCTTCCCTGCTCCCCCATATCAATACAATGTAGGTAATATTGTAATAATGCCAGTCCCACTGCACTACATCCCCTTGCTTTCCCAGCTAAAAGTTGCTTGCTATGTGGAAATTATCACGATGGTTAATTATTTAAGGCCTTCAAGAAAAGAGGATTGCTATTAAACCCAATGTAGTATTAAGTACAATAGTGTTACCGCTTACAGAGTATTATTAATTATAATTGCAGAATGCCATCAAAGGAACAGTGGCTGTTTGGCAGAGCAGAGGAGAGCATTATTAATAGGAGTGATTTTGTTTTTATTTATTTGGAGTCCTCTTACTCAGATCCTTCAGCTCTCCTAGCGTCCTTCCGGTCCTCTGGGCGACGCATGCAAACTGTTGCTCTACTTTCCTCCCTCATCTGCGCTACCAGATGGTGGCGCCCTGACCCCGGGGTGGCGAGTCCCAGAACCCGAGTTCGCAGGCTACCTCCTGTTCCTCCTCCTCCCCTTCCCCCTTCAGCCTGCAGAGCAGCGCGCGCGCGCGCACGTGAGCTAGCGAGCGCGCGAGCTGTCAGTGCTGCCCCTCCCTCCCCGCGGTGTCTGGCGGCTGCCGCGGCTGCCGTTGGCTCCTCTGGCCATTTTGCTGTGGAGCGGCGAGTGGGGAGGAGGCAGAGCGAGGGCTGGCGAGGCGGAGAGTCCTGCAGCCGGTGTCGCCAGAGGAGGCTGTGCGCTGCGCTGGGCTGGGCTGGGCTGGGCTAGGTTAGGCTGGGGGTGGCCCGTTGGAGTCACCCGCCCCAGAAACTCGGAGCTAGAGCTGAGGAGAGCGGGAGAAGAGGGGAGGGGGGCGGCGGCGGCGGCCTTGGACGGGGGACTCAGAACTGGGACTGGACGCGGATCTCCCCTCCCCGTCCCCTGCACCATGAGCTGGGGCACCGAACTGTGGGTGAGTGCAGCCTCGGGCGCAGGGCGCGCCCGGCTTGGCCCCTCGCGCGTGTCTGTGGGGGCGATCGGGGAGGAGGGGGCGTGGAACCCTGAGGGGGCCGGGGGAAGGGGTCGGCGGGAAGGGGGCGTGGAATCCTGAAAAGAGGAGTGTAAAAGAATTCGGAGGGTGGGGAAAGGGGACCGAGAGAAGGGGGCGCGTGGAATCCTCCCCATAGGAGAAGGGGGGAGGGGGGAGGGGTCCTCTTTTCTACTCGGGGAGAAGTTCTGACGCGGGGAGAGGCGGAGTCCAAAGATTTGAGGGGCTCTGTGATTACTGTGTTAGATCTCGGGATCGGAGGATTCCCTTTTTCCTTGGAGAAATGAGGGGTGCAGAGGTTCTGCGTTATTTCTGATGGCGAGGGTATTACAGTTGACGAGCGGTTGTCCTTGCCACCGCTACCCCAGCTTGAGGGGACATTGCGGGGCAGGGCGGGGAATCCGTGCTGGAATAATGTTAAGGATTGGATTTGGGGTTACTGGGAGCAGAAGCAAGATCTTCCTCCTAAGTAGGGTGTGGGGTTTTAGGAAAGTCCATTAGCTCTGGAGAAGAGAGCTCTGATCTCGAAATAGGTGTGGGTGTGTTGGGGAGGGGAAAGATTTGGGGCTGGTGGGTGGAGAAGAGGTGCTGTTTATCGCTCCGGAATAAAACTTGAGATTTTTTTTTCTCTTTGAGAAGGAGGAAGGAGCAAAGCTTGTCTCCTTAACGTGCGGAAGGCGTATATTTGAAGCGAATTATCTCTACTTCCAGAAGAAATAGCTAGAAAAGGGGGGAAATGAGTGTATTGGTAAAGGCAGCATGAAAGGTGAGCAGGTTATTGTTGGCTGCTTTCTGTGGAGAGAGCTTTGGCTCTTTGGTTGTCATTATCTTTGAAGAAGGAAAAAAGAGCTTTGTATTTGGAAGCTCAGTTACTGGGCGGCCTGATGGTTTCTGGAGGCAAAGGACAGTGTCTTTCTTGTTGAGTCAGGTTTTGGAAAGCAGGAGATCGTGGAAATGATTGTTTCTCAAAAGATTTTAGATGGGATCGGAGGTAAAAGAAAGGCTTTGCACTATCTGACCAGATTATTTGCGAGTTAGAATTAAAATACTGTAAATAAGGGTGAGGCTATTTTTTCCGACTTAAGTATTTTACTTAACATCTTATTTATCTGAAGCATTATGAGGGGAAAAGGTCGTGGAGGGTAGTGTGAGGCCACAAAATTTCCAAGGCAAAATAAAACAAGGTTTAAAGTTTTTACAGAAATCTTACGCATAGTGGCCTAACGGTTTTTACATAATCATTTCTTTGCTGAAGCCCTGAAAAGATACGTGCAAGCTGCAACCTTAGAGGAAGAGAATTCATTAATTATAAAAACTCACTGCTGTCTTAAGATTTGCTTCTTATGTTTGCAGATGCACCTTTTGTAACAGGGAATTAAAATATTTGAACGTATCTAGTTAGGAGAAATGTAATCTACTGTTTTAAGTATTATGTCATTTGATCACTTTTTCTCCTTTTCTATTTTTCTTCCATACGCAATTTTTCTAAGAAAAATGGGATGGAGTAGAGTATGGTACGATAAGGGAGCATATTGAAAAATGACTTTTAATGAGGAAATCAATATTTTGCATTGCAATCTTGGAAGCGAGAATACAGTAAGTTTTTGGGTAGACATATACTTTTAGGAATTAGATATTAGAAGTGACTAGTATTAAGGTGGCAACTGCAGAGAAAAAAGCTGAAAAATAATTCTGTTTATCCAGTGTTAACACATTTTGTTCAGTTGGATAGGATAGCTGGGGAAAAAATTAATTGGAAAATAATTATGAGGCAGCATGGTATGCTGCTAATTTTGGAATCAGAAAGAGCTGGGTTCGAATTTCACCTCTATGTAGTAAATCTTGGGCATATACTTAGGGCTTAATAAATGGGTGTTAATTGAACTCTTATCTACAAAATGGAGGATACCTGTAGTATTACACTGTGCTGTTGTAGGACTCAGGATCATATATAGCTCTTCTGCTGCAAAATTTAAAATCCCTATGCAAATCAGCCATAATAGTAAGAGGAAATAATTACATTTTTCTCATTTTACCTGCTATTTGTAAAAATGAATTAGTCAACATAAATTATTCAGTTCCTTTTATACACAATATCCTAATAGTATTAATGGAAAGGAAATAAATACCAATACTAAAATTACTTTGTTCTTAAGTAGCTTGTAGTCTTAATGGGAAAAAAAGATACAAATTCACGGGTTATTAAAGTAAAAGTACAAAAATAGAAACCACACTCTGTATGGAATAATAACCAAAAGTACTCTTAAAAAGATAAAATACAAGCATTCATAAGTGTGGCAAATTGTTTTAAAGTGCTTTCTTTTATCAGCGATCATATGTGAACATGTTTTAGACTTAGAGAATTTAGTGGATTGCAAATTGGGCTTTGAGAAGCCCGATTTCAAATGTTTTCCTCTTATTAGCCCCACGAATATGGGCAAATTACTCTCTGAACCTCACTTTCCTCGTTTGTGAAATAGGGTTAATATTACATTTGGCACCTGCTTCACAGATAAATGCCAATAATATATCGTTACATTTTTAAAGTCTACAGACTATCATACTGAAATTGCTGTGAAATATTGAAGTATTTGTGAAATCCTATGAAATAAAATGCTAAGATTGCCTTAACTCCTCAAATTACCTCTCTTTTCTCTCCTATTAAAATTCAGTTATTAAGAACCTGTTATTGTGTTGTTATATACATCTATGATCCCAGAATCATCATTCAGAGAAAGCATAGCAATCACTGAGACATCATCATGCCACCAAATATAGTAAAAATTGTCTTTTACCAAAAATGCTTATGAATTTAAAGCTTAATTTACCAAATCAATGCTAATATCTGACATATAGCACTTTAAGATTGGTAAAGTCATTTCTGTATTTTCATTTGAGTACTAAAATGCTATAAACACAATTTTATACAGAGTTGAACATTTTTAATCTAAATCTATCTCATTATGAAATGTGGCAAAAAGATATGCTGATAAAATTTAATTCATAACTTCCTCAAAATTGGGTAAAACTAGACAAAACTGATATGTTGGATCATGAATCTATCTCATTTAATAATTATTTGCATTTATGTTATAATAATTGTGGTATAATGGATAGAAAGCTCACCTGGGAATCAGAAATCCCTGAATTCAAAGTTCTTCTTTGGTTTTTAGTACTGACTTTAATTCCAAGCAGATCATTTAAATCAGTACCATTCGGCAACTATCTAGCTGAAAAAACCTGCTTTTAAAGAAATATCTTCACCTGAAGTTCTCTATCCCTATGAAATTGCCCCAAAAGGTTTAGATCCAAAAAGTATGTTATAAATCTGAAAACTTGTTTTTTAAAAGAAGAAAATTTTACTTCTCATATCAAATAAATATTTATTTTTAAAAAGAATGTTTATTTTAGGGCTCACATGAGATAATATATAGAAAACTTTTTTCCAAGCTAAATTTTACTTCTCATATCGAATATTTATTTTATTAAAAAACGGTTTATTTTAGGGCTCAAATGAGATAATATATTGAAAGCTCTTTCCTAAGCTTGAAGTACTGTGCTAATAGTTTTCTTGTTGTAAATAATTCAGAAAGTTAAATTCAAAATTCACGAGTTCTTTTTGGTCAAAGAGGATGCCCATTATGTTTGGCAGCATAATGTTGGCTAGTGATTGAGGCTTTCTTTGAATGGTGGCTTTGGGATTCTGTGCATACATAATGACATAATGATAGAGTGGTAAAAGCTAACTTTGGCAGAACTGTACTTCAGTGGGTGAAAAAAAAATGAGCTGTGATTTGGGTGGTCTTAAGTTAGGAATATTAGGTGATTTTAACATTTCATAGGGTTTCATAATATTGACTACTTAACCACAATGTTAATATGACAATCTATAGAGGCTTTTAAAATATACATCTTCATATGTTTATAGTAACATTATAGTGTAAATATTATGGATTTAACTATATTACAAGTTGAATTATGCAAAATTAACACTGAATCAGAGCTTAATATTTCATTTGTATACTTTTGATTTGGTTTTAACCATGATTCCAAATCTCAGTTATAAAAGAGTTCCATTGAATTTGTTTATATTATGCTTCTAAATTGTCTTGTTTATAGACTCTTGCTACTCAAAACTTAAAAAGTGTTAATAACAGTGCAAAATTTATTAGGCTACCACCTAGGACAGGGATTTTTAATCTTTTTTTGTGTCATGAACTCCTTAGCAGTCAGATGAAAACTCTGGAACCTTTCTCAGAATAATGTTTTTAAATGCATAAAACAAAATACATAAAATTATGAAGAAATCAATTATTTTGATATATATATATATATATATATATATATATTTAAATTTCCTCAAACCTAGGTTAAGAGGTACATAGGTAACAAAAATAAACACCATTATAGGAGTTTATGTTTTTATTCCTCTTAGGAGAATAGGTGAGGTGCTATTTAAACATTCCTTTGACAATATTTCTTTTTCTTTTTTTTTTTTTTAAGCTGGTAATTTTTATAATGAAGATTGGACTGGAAGAATCAATGATCCAATATTTATTAAGTGCTTGTTATGTACTAACCACGGACTTAAGATACACATACAACAAAAAATCAATACCTACTCTAAGCCTTATATTTTAACACAGGAAAGAGCAAGTATATATTTATATGTACCAAATAATATAAAGTAATTAAATGTAAGGTACCTTGAGAGAAATGTCACTAGCAGTTGAGAGGATCAGAAAAAAATCATTTCCTTTAGAAAGTGGTACTTGAAGAGATTTATATGTAGTCAACAAAACAAATTACCATCTAATTTTTTCTTTTCAGTTTGCATCATAAGCCCATCACCTCTGGGGAGGTGAGCACTATCATTAGTCCTCTGGCTACATGGCTAGTCCCTGCTTGATCAGAATTTTTAAATCTTTCAAAATTCTTTGTCTTTACTGAGTTGTTATTAGGGTATCATTATTCTGCTTGTGTCAATTGTTCAATCAACTGCTTCTGTTTCTTCTGCAAATTTTATTCAAGCAGTTTGGCTCAGAAGAGGAGAGATAGAATGATAGTTTGAAGAATTGGTAGGTCTGGTGGATTTTTTTTTTAAAGGATTTGGGCCTATCTGAAGGTAATAAGGGAGGAACTAGTAGATAAAGATTTGAGAAAAGTTGTCGTTGGAGGTTAATCTGCTGGAGAAAACAAAGAGATTGAATTCATGTAGAGGGTAGGCTTTAGCAACAAGGACTGCCTTATTGTTAGAGACTGAAAGAAACTTGGAAAGTGTAGGGGATTGATGTGAATATATGCTTGTTGATTAATTGAGAAATATACATGTATCTATGTACTGCACATGTGTATGTATATCGAATTTAATCTTTTTATTTATTCTTAACTGAACATATACTTGCATCTTGAAGTCTTGCTACTTTAGACCCATTCTTAACTTGAATTAAACCTAGGTTTTTGGTTTCTTTACTTTTGGAAATACTAATTCTCTTTTAACCATTTTTTTAATTTATTCAATTCTTTATCCTTAAGCATCCTCCACATCTTTACCCTCAATTTGTTAGCCACAGCTACAGGAAGAAATTATTATTTAACTTGCTGTAGTAGTAATTAGAGTAATATGACTGAATGAAATCAAATTTTGAGTGAATTTCTGCCCTCCTACATGGAGAAATTATATGATACTTCAACTTTGGAGTTAAAGATATTTTTATTTATGACTTTTGTTTTTCACAAAATCTAGATTTTTCACTGTATCACACTTCCCTTTTCTCCTGCTTCCCAGCCAAAATTTTGTTTTCAGAAAGAATGGTATCAAGTTTCTTGATAAATTTACATATACACACTGTGGAGGACAATAGCTTTTATACACACTTGTTTGACAGTGATGTGACATGCTAAGAATTTGAAAGATTGTCCAAGTTTCACCTACTTCCTAGATGTAACTAATATTGTATTTCCTGCTGTATTACTCATTTGTTTCATCATCACCATCCATCTTTAAAAGTAATAGGTTTTGTTTTGACACTATTTTCAAGCTGCTTAGAATATATGAATTTAATAATAAATTTGTTTAATTAGAGTTAAACCATGGGTATGATATCTGATGGGATTAATATTTTTAACGTGAAATGTTTGTGTTAGTAATAATAACTTGCTAGTTGAACTATATGTGATCTAAAGATAGATCTTTAGAAAAAGTATTTAAGTTTTACTTGGGAGCATTGAATTTCTCTATTGATTGTTTAAGCTGTTCTATATGGAATAAATTTATAAGCAAAGTAGTTGTTGTTTGTCCTTCATTCATAAAGAGAATCATGACATCAAGGAGGTGATGCAAGTGAATTGGATTTGAGTGAGGGACAGTTGTGTAAAATCATCAGCCTTACTCTCTAAAGTCTTCTGAGTCCAGTAGCAAGGTATAGATCTGGACAATTGGAGAGGGCTCTGTAGAAGGAGACACTGGCCTTTTTAAGCTGAAGTCTTTAACAGGTCTTAGCTTGACTGAGGCAATGTTCATTTAGTGATTAAAGTTTTAGGTAATAAATGAGAAAGAATTACTTTTTTTTTTTTAACCTAGTCTTAAAAAAAAAAAAAAAATCAATCTGAGAGGGAAAGGCCCTCAGGGTTTCTGTCCAAAATAGGAACAATTACTCTTTATATTCACTCTGAGCCAATGGGACCCAAACTATGACCAAGTGGGGTTTGCTTGGCCTGGAATCTATTATTAGTCTATGTATGAGTGCTGGAGTGATTTGGGTTTAAGGCATGGCCTATAAATCCCAAGATATCTTGGGATCTTTCAGTGATCAAAATTTATATTCCTTTGGGCAGAGTACCTGCAGAAAGAGGTATAACATCCTATGTGGAAAGAGGGAAGGAAGTGAAAGAAGAAAAGGAAAGAAAAGAGAAAAGAAGGTTCTGTATTTGTTCTATTGGCCACTTCTAGTTGAATCCCCAGTGGGGCAGCTTCTACTCCTCCTCACAGAGATTGTGGATTGTCCTTCATTCTCAAGAGGACCATGACATCAGGGTGGTGATGCCATGACATGTAAATGAATTGGATTTAAGCGAAGGAGGACCATGCAAAGTTGCCAGTCTTAATTTCTCCTTTGGAGCCATCTGGATCAAGTGGAAAGATATAAATCAGGGTAGTAACTCTTTTGGAAAGAAGACCTGGGCTTTTTTAGTAAGTAAGATTACTAGTTATGTGACTACCAGCCAGCCCTTTAATTCTGTGAGCCTTAGTTCCCTCATCTCAGAATTAAATGTGGTAGCACTGCCTACCTCAAAAGTATTGTTGTGAGGGGAACATTTTATAAAGTAAATGCAAATTATTGTAAATCAATCTACTCACGAATCATAAATCTTTCTCATTCTGCTTTTTAGACTTGTATATTCCTTAAGGGTAAGGACTGTGACTTAATTTATCTTTCTGTCTAGTATAGAATTTTGCTTATAGTAAGTGCATAATAAATTTGTTAGAATTTTAATTATAACTTCTTTATATTTCTTCTATGAAGTATATTTTACGTGAGATTTCATAACTTAAACTGTCTTAAGTTGTAAATCAGTCCAAAAGAGAGGGAAATAATAATTTTGTCAAACTTGTATTGTTTTCAAATTTACAAAGTGATTTTCTAATGACTGCTCTTTCTGTTAAATATTAAAGCTATATTGCTTGCATTGTATTTAAATTAATGTCTTTCTTTTTAATCCAAAAAATACCATTTGGGACTTATGTGTCTATTATTGTTTTTGAAATTTTGAAGTTTTCTCCACCTACCTTATTAAGCAGGCTTTTTGATCTGAGGCTTCCCTCCCATTTATACATTTATTAGAATACATTTATTAGCAAATATAGTGGTATTTACAAAGAGTTTTCTTTCCTAGATCATTTAATCTTTCATGTACTGAAGAACAATAAATTAGAGATGGTGGTTTAGGACCATTCCAACAACTGATTCAGTTTTCTGATATCAGCTTAATATTTAGATTTAGATAATTTATATGAAATAACATTTGTTGGGGACATGATATTTGAACTGATTCTGGCTTATAAGGTATAAATACATGAGTATACTTGGAGCCAGTTTGAACTTGTTCCAACCAACTAAATTTTTTCTGTGAAAATTTACTCCTCAAAAAACAATGATTTTATTCAAATCAAGACTTGATTGCTTTGTTGATTGTCTAAACTTAAGAAAGTGGTGGAGAAAATGTGAATAATGCAGGTTAAACTTAAAAATGTGTCCTGTTTATATTATCCCTACAGAACCAGTTTTTAAACATTTACCAGATCATAACTTGGTAACAATAGATAGAACATTGGACTTTTGAATATAAAAATCCTGGATTTGAGTTTCTACTTTGCTGTTTATTAGCTGTATGAATTTGTACAAGTCATTTAACCCTCCCTCAGCCCGAGTTTCCTAACTTGAAAATAATGGTAATTTCTTATAGTGTTACTTAACTGCTTAAACACTAGAACTGTTGAAATTTTCACAAGGGGCCTTTAACTAAAGGTTAGAGCAGTCATCTTCAAGTTCTATGACTTGACTCCTTAGAGCCAGGGGTCCTCAAACTGCGGCCTGCCGGCCAGATGCAGCAGCTAATTATCCCCCTCACCCAGGGCTATGAAGTTTCTTTATTTAAAGGCCCACAAAACAAAGTTTTTGTTTTTACAGTTTGAGGGACAGTGAACTGGTCCCCTATTTAAATAGTTTGAGGACCCCTGTGGGTGTTGAGTATGAAATCAGTCAGTTGAAGAGTGAGAAAAAAGGTTGGTTTCACTATGCTAACTTTATAACCTATCATGGCGCTTGTCTGCAACTCTCTACCAATTATCCATTTCATCCTTCTGTCAAAGTACTTTATGGTATATTTGTTGTTACACTATTTAGTCTATTTCAGTTAATTCTTACCTGAGTGTACTGTGTTTTCTCATCTTAAGGTCATGGGTTTTTTATTCCTCTCTATCTTTCAAGACCCAATACTATCGTTTTCCACGGGATTTTCCTTGATAAGTAATTTTTCCTTCCTTAAATTGTTTTTTTTTCTTCTCATAAAGAGACAACAATAAACATTTATATAGAGCCTAGTATGTGGCAGGCAATGTGCTGAGCATTTGACAAATACCTTATTTGAGCTTCACAACAACCCTGGAAGGTAGCTACTATTATTATCCTTTTTTACATTTGAGGAGAATAAGGCAAATAGGTTGAGTGACTTATCTAACTAGAAAGTGAGTCCAGATTTGAACTTGGCTTTTCCCGATTCCAGCCCTTGTGATTTAGCTACATCATTTAGTAGCCTCTTATTATATTATCCTTTATACTATGCTTATCTTTATATGCCTTTTTTATTGAATATGTTAAAATATATGCTAAATCCAATATGTATAAATATATACAATTCTCTTGCTGCACAAGAAAAATCATATGAAAAAAAGAAAGTAAATGAATAAGAAAACCAAAATACAAGTGAACAACAACAAAAAGAGTGAGAATGCTATGTTGTGATCCACATTCAGTTCCCACAGTCCTCTGTCTGGATGTAGATGTCTCTCTTCATCACAAGATCATTGGAACTGGCATCAATAATCTCATTGTTGGAAAGGGTCACATTCATCAGAATTGATCATCATATAATATTGATGCTGCCATGTACAATGATCTGGTTCTGCTTATTTCACTTAGCATCAGTTCATGTAAGTCTCTCCAGGCCTCTCTAAAATCATCTTCCTGATCATTTCTTATACAACAATAATATTCCATAACATTCATATACCATAACTTATTTAGCCATTCTCCAACAGATGGGCATCCACTCAGTTTCCAGTTTCTTGCCAATATGAAAAGGGCTCCCACAAACATTTTTGCACATTATATACCTTTTTTTTTTTTTTTTTTTTTTTTTTTTAAGCTCTTCTTCTGGCTGCTTTTTTAAATAACTTTTTATTGACAGAACCCATGCCAGGGTAATTTTTTACAATATTATCCCTTGCACTTAGTTCTGTTCTGATTTTTTCCCCTCCCTCCACCCCCTCCCCCCCTCCCCCAGACGGCAAGCAGTCCTGTACATTTTAAATAGGTTACAGTATATCCTAGATACAATATATGTGTGCAGAACCAAACAGTTCTCTTGTTGAACAGGGAGAATTGGATTCAGAAGGTAGAAATAACCCGGGAAGAAAAACAAAAATGCAAGCAGTTTACATTAATTTCCCAGTGTTCTTTCTTTGGGTGTAGCTGCTTCTGTCCATGCTTTGATCAATTGAAACTGAGTTAGATCTCTTTGTTGAAGAAATTCACTTCCATCAGAATACATCCTCATATAGTATCATTCATGTAAGTCTCGCCAATCCTCTCTGTATTCATTCTGCTGGTCATTTCTTACAGAACAATAATATTCCATAACATTCATATACCACAATTTACTCAACCACTCTCCAGTTGATGGGCATCCATTCATTTTGCAGCTTTTAGCCACTACAAACAAGGCTGGTTCTGCTCATTTCACTTAGCATCAATTCATGCAAGTCTCTCCAGGCCTTTCTGAAATCATCCTGCTGGTCATTTCTTATAGAACAATGATATTCCATAACATTCATATACCACAACTTATTCAGCCATTCTCCAATTGATGGGCATCCATTCTATTTCCAATTTCTAACCACTACAAAAAGGGCTGCCACAAACATTTTTTGCACATGCAGATCCCTTTCCCTTCTTTAAGATCTCTTTGGGATATAAGCCCAGTAGAAACACTGCTGGATCAAAGAGTATGCACAGTTTGATAGCTTTTTGAGCATAGTTCCAAATTGCTCTCTAGAATGGCTGGATCCATTCACAATTTCAACAACAGTGTATCAGTGTCCCTGTTTTCTCACATCCCCTCCAACATTCCACATTATCTTTCCCTGTCATTCTAGCCAATCTGACAGGTGTGTAGTGGTATCTCAGAGTTGTCTTAATTTGCATTTCTCTGATTAATAATGATTTGGAGCATATTTTCATATGGCTAGAAATAGTTTTAATTTCTTCATCTGAGAATTGTCTGGTCATATCCTTTGACCATTTATCAATTGGAGATCTTCTGGCTTAGAAATTTCTTGAGAATAAGTTAACAAACAAAATGTATATTGTATATAAGACAGTGTACCTAAGGATATAAAAAGTGAACTGATACATTCCCTTGCCTGAAGGTGCTATAGTGTAATGCTAGGAGAGAGGGGGATTAGACCTATGTGTAAAAATAAACTGGAATATGAATTAATATATATTTTAAGTGCATTATGGGTCAAATAGAGTGAATTGGGAGATTCAAAAAGGAAAGAATCACTTCTAGCTAGGGAGATTAGGTATTGTGTCTTTCTTTTATATTTATATCTCCCTAGGACTCTGAAACTTGAACATAGTCACAATTTTATATATATATATATATTTTTAGTTTCATAGTTAACTACACAGTTGCTTCACATATAATTTTAGCGCCAATTATTTGTGTTAATCATACACTTCACTTTTTAAAAACTACATTTTGCTACTTTCACTGAGAGAAGGTGTGTTAGTTATAGCAAAGTTATGGGATGATAGATAGTCTCAGTGTTCTTCTGTTTGTGTGAGGAGAAATTAAAGAAGGTTTCCAGTACTTGAATTTGCTGAAGTTTGTGACAAACATAGTAGGACATGGGCAAGAGTTGAACAGGATCGATAGGCATGGTAGATTGCAATTTGAATCATTGAAGGGAATATCCAAATTGATTAGGTCACAAATCTATTTAAGCTTGGGTGGTATTTTTTTTAAGGTCTAGTAAAGTATTTCTCAGTATGTGGTTGTCAATGAAATGTAGTTTTTTTGGAATTTGCCCATCTTAATTCTTGCACTGCATTTATCTAATAAATTATTCCTCATGAATGCTTAACTTTGGTTCTAACTATGTTATATTAAGTATTTCTAAATTTCTAAAAATTTCTAAAAAATCAAAACTGAAAGCATATGAATGTGTGTAGATGTCTGTATTCATATATCAAGAGAGGAAGCTGTGGTATAGTGAATAGAAAGCTACCTTAGTGATCAGAAACACTTGATTTCTTTTTTGGGGGGAGTGGGGTAAACAATATTTTATTTTTTCCAATTACATGTAAAGATAGTTTCCAAAATTCATTTTTATTTATTTATTTTTTTATTATAGCTTTTTATTTACAAGTTATATGCATGGGTAATTTTACAGCATTGATAATTGCCAAACCTTTTGTTCCAATTTTTCCCCTCCTTCCCCCCATCCCCTTCCCTCGATGGCAGTTTGACGAATACATGTTAAATATGTTAAAGTATAAATTAAATACAATATAAGTATACACCAACATTCATTTTTAAATAAGATTTTGAGTTTCAATTTTTTTCTCCTTCCTTTCCTTCCATGAACCCTTCTTCCCCAAGGTGGTAAGCAAAGTGATATACATGGGCAATTTTATAAACATATTTCCTTCGATATTAGTCATATTATGAAAGAAGAAAGAGTAAAAAGAAAAAACAAAACAAAAATAAAAACAAAAACTCAAAACTGTGAAAATAGTATATTTTGTTATGCATCCTGCCTCCATAGATCTTTCTTTGGATGTGAATAGCATTTTCCAATATGAGTCTTTGAAAATTGTCTTGGATCATTTTATTTCTGCTGTGTGTCAGTTATGATTGATCATTGAACAATGTTGCTGTTTTCCTGGAGGAACATTTAACTTCAAATGTTAACTATTTCACATGTTGTATGAAACTAATACTGTGTGTTATCCTAAATAAGTTACAACCTCAAAGTTAGCCAAGGTAATCTTTTGAGACAATAAGTTCTGCTGCGAACTACTGCAGAAAAGTTGCAGATTTGCATTAGGAGAGGAACTTTATGGAATTACAAATATGTATTCTCTCTCTGTGTATATATATGTATGGTGAGAAAGAGGGAGATAGAATGTGAGAGTACTATGTAGTTTTCTTTAGACATTTAATTCTGGCAACTTTTTAAAACTCAAGATTGAAAGGACAGAAAGGGAAATGACTAAATGATTTCCCCTTCCCCTTCTCCCATCCTCTGCCCCAGTTTTCAAGTTTTCAAGTTAACACTTTAACACTTAGGTCATACTTGAAGTTGAGCATTTGGTCTAAATGTAGAATCATCTGACTGTAGTGTAAAAAAAAAAGGGAAAATAGATAATTGTAAAGCTTGAAATAGACATTGAGATTTGGACATAACTCGTTTCAGATTTAAATCTTTATATATATGAATCATAAAAGACACAGTTAAGACAAGGTAAGGCACTTGACTATATGTCAAGCACGATTCTAAATGCCAGGGATTCAAATAGAATAAAAAAAAAAAAAGAAAGAAATAATATTTACCTTCCAGGAGCTTACATTTTAATGGGGGAAGACAACACAAAAGAGGAGCTGAAAATTAGGTAGTGAGAGGAAGGATAAAGATACTCTGCATAATGATGTTTTTAAAGTCCACAGAGTCAGCAAAAGATCTGGGAAGGGAATGAAAATTAGCTAGCTTGAGTCCTTCTGTAAATTGGACACCCCAGAAAGTATATATCAGGGTGAGAAGGATTCAGGATAGTTAGTTCCAGAGTGAAGAGGCCTCAGGAATTGAAGGAAATTCCAGGTGAGATAGCAACTTAGACATGGTTTTAAAGTCCACAGATCATCACATATAGCAAATAGCAAATACATCTGTTTATCCAGTCACAGAAGATATACAGATTAGAATAACTGTCTCTTCTAATTGAGGTCAAGGACCATGTCACTTTTGTCTTTGTATCCCTAACATCTAGTACAATAATACATTTTTGATCAGAGCAGTTTTCAAATCATTCACAAACCAATAAGAATTTATTGTGTCAAACTTATTTGTTATCTTAACATGATACTTATTTCTTATTTGATGATTGATTTGAAAATTGCTTTAAACAAAAATATTAACAAATGGCTAGCCTTCTAATGATGAATATTGTGGCACTTAGTTGTACTTATATACTTGTATATAAATTGTACTTACATACTATGTACTTATATAAAGTATAAAGATAAATTCCACTGCTGAACCCACACTTAAAATCTTTCCAGGTTAGTTATGCCTACTAAAGCTTCAGCTTCACTGACAGTTTTCAAGAACCCACAGTGAATATAGTGTCTTGACAGATTTTTTTTAGAAAGGATGTAGACTTAACTCCATCCTTGAATAATATTAGCATTTTCAGGTTTACAAACAACTTTCTTCACAACAACATAACTATGAAGATAGTGCAAATGTTGTTAATCTAATTTTATGATGCCTGAATTAGTTTCTATTTTTTATTATGTCTTGTATAGGATGGATATTATTTATTCCCTTTTCTATTTGTTTGCAATATCTCTATGCCCTAGTACTTGGGAAAATTTGTAAAGGTTGTATGTGGTACTAAGACATATGTATATTCTTTTGCTATCCCATTTAGAAAACTCCATAAGTTTTAAATTTTATTTCTCCAGCAATTTGTTTACTTCCATATTTCTCTTTTGTTTATCTTATCCAAAACTGAAAGTGGGGATATTGAAGTCCCCGTCACTATTGTATTATTTTGCCTGTCTTCTTATAGATCCTTTTATGAATTTGGATGCTAATGCATTTAAAGCATTTATGTTTGTTGCTGATTTTAGTTTGTTGTCTGTGGTTACTTTCAGCATAATATAGTGTCCTTGTTTATTTTAATTTTTTAAGAATATTTGTTTTTTGCCTTTTCACAAATAATGGTTCTAATTCCTGATTTTTTGGATTCACTTGCTGCATAGTGAAAATTACCCCTTCCTTCAGTTTTATTTTGTATGTATGTCTTTATTTTGTGTGTATTTCTTGTAAACAACAGATTGCAGGATTTTGTTAGCCAGTCTGTCAATCTTTTTCATTTTATTGGATTGTTTAATCCATTCACAAGAAAAGTTATGACAGGTTTATATTTTCTTCCATTTGTTTCTAATACTGGATTTTTTCAAGTTATAAATTTCCCCTTCTTTTACTATAAACACAATACTATATATTTTCAGTTATTTTAGCTTAATCTTTTTTTAAGGTGGCTCTATTCATACTGGCTCTCTTTTCCTTATCTCCAGTCCTCCTTCCCACTCATTGCTTCTTTCCCTTTGGGGTTTTGTATAATAGTGCTTTTTTCTTTCTTACTTTTATCTGGCTATTTAATTCTTCTAACACTTTGTCACTTTCACTTTCAGTTAGTCAAGAAGATTTTCCCTTTCCTTTCCTCCCCTTCAATTAGTCAGTTTCATTAGTTTTCTTAATTTCATTTTTTGTGCCTCTTTTCAAAGGATTTCTCTCACTCTCTTCATTATTCATCTTTTTGTCTTCTCTAGACACCTCATCCTTTGATTCATGACTCATAATTATCTGGTCTCTCTGATCTGTATTTCTTATTTATTGAAAGTTTTCAAGGTATATATTCTCGGCCCTCCTTTCTAGGAGCTTTATTGTCACTGCTATGTAAAAATCTTTAGGTGGGTTTCCTTTTTCTTTGTGCCTTATTCCCAAAACAAAGCCAATAATTGCAAGTGTCAGAGAAGACATTACTTGAGTGTAAGGTCATTCCTCCACTTAATTCTTGATTGTGTAGCCCACCACTGATCTATATCCTGCCCCTAACTACTCCCCGCCTCATATTTTCCTTTAAAATATTTTCTGTTAGTCCATATTCTCCCACTCCCCCAGGTATCAGTTGACTCATCAGTGGATGATACGACCACCAAAATCAGGCCTTCTTCCTTCCCCCTGCCCATTCTAATTCTCTCTCCCCTCTTGTAGTAGATAAATTTATTGAGTAAGGACTATTTTTTTTTCTTTGCACATGTGTTAAGGTTGCAGATTTATTAAAATAATTAATGTCTTGATATTGCCAGATAAAGTCAAACTCTTGTTAAACATTCAGAACGTTCTATAATATGCCACCATCCCTTGCCAGCCTTATCTCTTTTTACACACTCTTATCTTTCAAACAAAGGATTGCTGGATTGCTCTCAGTCTCCTGAACTGATGCTTTGTTCACTGTTCTCTGTGTGTATAATTGACCTTTTCTTGTTTGAATTCCTACTCATCCTTAAAGTATTCCATCCTTTTTGTTAGCCTTTTCCAAACCTCACAAATTACTTTATTTTATACCTCTAATGCACTCATCGACTATTGCTGTAAGTTTTATCTATATATGTTTCTTTTCTCTTGCAAATGCTATAAGCTCCATGAGTATGGGAAATATCTCATTTGAATTTTCTATCTTGCCTAGTAACTAGCACATTGATTTTCACATAGGAATTTAATGTCTTTTATTGAACTGAATACCCAAAAGTGCACTGGATTTGGAATCATGGTATCATTGACATATTTGTCTTAGGAAATCCAGGAATCAGAAAGGAGAAGCATGGTAGATGGCAGTTGGGTAAAATAGAAACAAAAATAATGCCTTTGGAGAATATTCAGCCTGCACAGAAAAAGAAAAAAAAAAAAATGAAGAATTTGGGAAACAGATAACAAGCTTGACACATGTTATAATAGAGATAGGACAGCTAAACATCTTTTGGAGTTCAGTCAAATGACTAGATGTTTTACTCATCTCTTGATTTGCTTAATAATTTCATTATTTTAAAGATGAACAAACTAATGCAGGAATATTCTATTCTTTATCTTGCCAATGGAAGAAAGTTAGTTGCTGGCATGGAAATGCTCTCAATCTAGGTCAGAATTACCATTTCACCTTAGAGGTTATGTTAGAGGTAAGAAATGATGAGCTGGTTGATATCAGAAAAACATGAAAAGACTTGCATGAATTAATGAAGAATAAAATGGGCAGAACCAAGAGAATGTTATATACAATCACAGCGATCTTGTTTGAAGAATAACTATGAACCATTAAGTTATTCTGAATATGATAAATATTCAAATAGACTACAAAGGACCTAAGAAAGAAGATGTTATTTACCTCCACAGAAAGAACTGATAAATAGAATTATGTATTGTACATATGAGAGAGTGTGTGTGTGCATATGTGTGTAATAGTGGTCTTTTCTAGTATTGGGTGGGAAAGAAGGGAAGTATTTGGAAATTAAAATGTAATCCACAAAAGGGGGAAATGACAATTGTTGGATTGTGGAAGAATTGGGGTGCAAAAAAATAAAAGTAAAATTTAAAGTAGACTAGTGAGCATGACTGTTGGTAAAACTGTGAATTGATCTGTTTTGGAGAGTACTCTGGAATTAGGTTCACTGAGTTATGAAATTGCATGTACCCTTTGACCCAGTAATACCACTGGTCAGGGAAAAAAGAAAAGAACATATATGTTCAAAAATATTTATAGTTACTAACACAACTCTCTTTGTGGCGGCAAAGAACTGGAAGTTGAGGGGATGATCATCAGTTGGGAAATCTAAACAAGTTGTGGTATGATGGTGATGAAATGCTGCTATATTGTAAAAAATTATGGTTGATTGGTTTTAGAAAAAAATGGAAAGACTTGAGTGAAATGAGCAGAACCAAGATAATGTTGTATGTACTACAGCAGTATTGTTTGAAGAATAACTGAATGATTAAGTTATTCTGAATTTTATAAATGCTCAAATCAACTGCAAAGAACCCATAATAGGTGATGCTATCCACCTCCAGAGAAAGAATTGATGTATACAAGTATGTATAATATGTTTTTAGATCTATGTATGTGTGTGTATATATATTTATATGCACATAAGCATGTAAGTATACAAGTGTATGTTTACATATATTAGTATGCATGGTATGGTTTTATATATACATGCTTATATTAAAACATAAAACAAATATATGTATATACACACACACATACAGACAATGGTCTCAAATAGTTGTCTTCTTTTGTGTAGAGTGGAGAGGGGAGAGAGACACACATTTCAAAACTTAATGTAATAAAAAGAAATAAAGTTAAATTTTTAAAAATGGAAAAAATTATGATAGGGAAAAGAGAGTCAAAAATAAGTAATAATTTGCAATATTCCCTTCATAAATTTCAGAGATACAACAGATAAGGATCCTATGGCCTAAAATTCCACAAAGGACATCTTCCCCCCCCAAATGGGAATCTTTTAAGATTGAAATCCAGAAAATACATAGAAATAATCTTGGCGAAGAAGAAAAGAGGATGGAGGTGTTGTATAAGGAGACAGGTATAGTCATAAAGAAGTCATCAAACTTATATTTTTAGAAGGCATGTACCAAAGAAGGAAGAAACAAGCAAAAGTAACAGAGAATGGCTACAAAAGTGTATCATGGTCCTACAAGAATAAAGTTGAAAATACTTAAACTCAGAGAAATTGAAGATTGTAAGAAAAGTTCAGAACAACAATAAGGGGTATGCCTTTTAAATTGGTTGGATATGTAGCTATGTTGATAAAAAATAATTAAAGTGATAAGACCTATTTGGGCAATAGATGGGAAAGATAAATTGACAACAGAGGCAAGACAGAGCTGTCTGTTTCTTATTTTGTTTTTGTTAAGAATTATTTTTGGATTGAAACAGACAAAGCAGAATAGTTAAATAGGGAATTGGTATGTATGGTGAGTAAAGAGTAAGAATGAATACTAAGGTATTCTTTAGATGAGTTCATGTTTTTAAAGTTTGGTAAACTACAGCCAAACTTAGTAGTGTGATTACTGAGCTTTGGTTTTTGAAGAGCTGTGGAGATCTTTGAAAGGCTGTGGATAACATGGAACATGTAAGATTAGAATAGGGCAAATATCCCAATTTTCATAAGAGAAAAATTTCTAAAAGTTTAAAGTAGGCTAGTGAGCTCAACTTTGATTTCTAGCAAAGTTCTAGAACTTTAGATTGTGAGGGACAGCCTTCATTCAGATTAGACTCAATCTAAATTTCTCTTGGATCATGTAGAAAAGGAAATAAAAGAACCAATATGGCTTTATCAAAAACATCTCATACCAGACTATTCTTATTTCCCATTTTTTCCCATACATTCTTTTTGTGTTGAGAGAAAAAAATCAGAATAAAAGGGAAAAATCACAAGAAAAAAAAAGAAGAAAAAAAAGATGAAAACAGTGTTTCAATCTTCATTCATTTTCTATAGTTCTCTCTCTGGATGCATATCACATTTTCCATCCAAAATTTATTGGAATTGCCTTGGATCACTGAATTGCTAAGTCTATCACAGCTAATCATCACACAGTTTTACCTGCTGTTGTGTACAGTGATTTCCTTGTTCTGATCATTTCACTCAGCATCAATTTTATCAGTTCAAAAGCCTTCCCAGGCTTTTCTGAAATTGGCTTGTTTATCATTTCTTATAGAACGATAATATTCCATTACTTTCATATTCCATAATTTATTCAGATTTCCCCAATTTATGGGCAACCATTCATTTATTTCACAATTCTTTGCCGCCACAAATAGAGCTACTACAAACATTTTTTGCACATGTGAGTTCTTATTTCCTATTCTTGATAGGGTTATTAAATTGCTAGAATGAAGGAATGCTCTAACTATATGTTACCTAGAATTTTAATAAATCTCCAGATAAAATCTCACATGTTATTCTTATGAAAAACACGGAGGAACATGGGAGTAGGTGATACTACAGTTAAATAGATTAAGAATTGTTTGACTGTACCCCAAAATACCTATAATTAGCTTGAAGTTCACTTAGCAGGAAGTCACCAATGAAGTATCTCATGGTTATGTAAATGACCCTGTGTTACTTATCTCTCCCTCTCTTAAAAATAATCTGTGATTCAGATAATTATTAATGTCTATCCTTATTAATTAGACTGATGATGTAGACGTGGGAGAGTAAGCTAATAGATTGCATTAAAAAGTTAGGATTCAGCCCCTACCCCCAGCCTGCACCTTGAAACTGTTTAAATAGGTTGGAATTTAATAAGGATAAATGTAAAGTCTTTTACTTGAGGTTTTTTTTTTTTTAATCAATTCTTGAAAAGCAAAATAGAAGGAGGCATGGATAGGTAACAGATTGAAAAAATGTGGTAGTTTTAATAGACTGCAGTCTCAATACAAATTAACCTTGTTTTATTGCAGACAAAGAACTAAAGCAGTCTAAGTTGGTATAAAGAGACATGGATTTCTGACATATCTTTCATAAGGAGTCTCCTGCTGTACTTTTATCCTGGAGTATTCTGTCCAGTTCTGAATGCCATGTTTTAGGAAAGACAATAACAAATTGGCCTCCTTACTATCCAAAGGAGGGCAATCAGAATAGTGAGGGATATTAAAGAAGATTATGCCACATGAGAATTGATTGGAGAAACAGATGTTTATCCTGCAGATGAGAAAATTTAGGAAGAATTTAAAAACTGTCTTTTAAGTATGTGAAGAATTATTTTGTGGAAGAAGAATTATATTGACTTGCCTGCTTTTCCTTAGGGGACGAAAATAGGCTGAAAGTGTAGGAACCATAACAGCTTGATATAAAGAAAAAAAAACAATTAACAACTACTAATTAAAGACTTTAAAGGAAAGATTGGTTAGTCATGTCTAGTATATCATGGAGAGGGATTTTTTTTCAGGTATGAATTTGATCAAAAGGTCACTAAGGTCTTTTTCCACTCTTAATTTTGCAGATTCTACTGACCTGGGTCATCCATTTAGCTCCTATGGGTCTAAGCATCCTCTAGTCCTCCTTCCTGCTATACTATGTTGCCTGTAAAGCAAAATAGGAGATGGTAAAATTATAGATTAATTGTCATCTACATAAAAGGCTCAGATTTTTTTCCCACTTGTTGAGTTTTTGTTTTGGTTTGACTTTTGGTTCTATTGAAGTTGGAAGTAATTTAGCATTCTAACATTATTTCCTGCATAATTATAACATCATAAATTTAGATGTTAAAAGGACCTTGAATGTGATCTGCTTTCTCATTTTTATAAAAGAGAAAACTGAAGAAGATTTGGAGAAATGGCAGAGTAGGTCAATAAATTTCAAGCTCTTCAGATTCTTCACTCCCCTAAATGGAACAAATTTGTGCCTCAGGGCAAACAGATTTGTGATTAGGACAGCACTGGGATTCTCCTGGGACAATCCTAGAAGGCTGGAAGAAAGACCCCAGTCTGGGGATTAATCAGTGTGAAATGCAAACATCTTCAGGCTAGCTCCACAGAAACAGCAAGTTGGGAACCCTGGGATTAGCTGGGTTTGGCTGGAGTCTCAGCAGGAACCACAGAAACTTTCACCTCCAGAACAGCTTGTCTGAGTCTTGGAAGACTAAAGGATCCTCTGCTGATTAGGAATACCAGTTCCAGCTGTACTACAGAGACAGGGCCCTGGGTGAGAAGAAACCAGAGTATCTGGTGAGTGCAGAGGTGGTGGGGCAAGGACACTGATGGCTGCTGACATTTGCAGGAGGGTGGAAATTTTGATTTGGAATTCCAGATCAGAGGGGAGAGCTGAAGTGAAGTTAAAGGTTCTATCCCCCTATCCCACAATTACAGGTGCTTAACACTAATACTTCTCATTTAAAAAAAAAAAAAGAGTGAATTGGCAAAGAAGAACCCAACCATGGAAACTTATCATGGGAATAGAGAATAACAAGGTTCATCTTTAGAGGAGGACACTGAAGTTAAAAAAAGCTTATTCTATCCTAAAGAGTAACATTAAATGACTTCCTGCCCAGAGAGAATTTATAGAAAAACTCAAAGAAGTATTTAAAAGTCAAATGAGAGACATTGAAGAAAAACTTTTTTAAAATATTCAATAAGAACAAGAAGATTATTAAAAAAAAAAAAAAAAGTTAACCATGTTTAACACGTATAAAAGATTGCCTGTCATCTGGGGGAGGGGGTGGAGGAAAGAATGGGAAAAGTTGGAATGGAAGTGTTTGCAAGGGTCAATGTTGAAAAATTACCTATGCTTGTGTTCTGTTAATAAAAAGCTATAATAATAAAAAAAAAATTTTTAAAGTTAACCAACTAGAAAAGGAGAAACAGCCTCAAAGATGAAAATAACTCTTTGAAAATTAGAATTGGGCAAGGGAAAGCCAGTGAAGATATGAGACCAAGAAATAACAAAACAATATAATGGAAAAGTAGAACAGAAAGTGTTAAATTTTCTATATAATCCTATAATAAGGAAAACATCAAATCTTTAGAATAGATCAAGAAGATAAAATATAAGAATAATTGGACTACAGTGGATAAAGCACCAGCCCTGAAGTCAGGAGTATCTGAGTTCAAATCTGGCCTCAGACATTTAACACTTCTCTAACTATGTGACCCTAGGCAAGTCACTTAATCCCAAACACCTCAATAAAAGAAAGAAAAGAATCATAAAAAAAAAAAAATCTTGGCACCACAATGCAAGAAATAATCCAAGAATGTTGTCCTGGAGTGGTGGAATATGAGGGGAAAGTAGAAATAGAAAAAATCCACAGATTACCACCTCAAAGAGATCCTTTGTGAAAAACATAGTAATATTATTGTCAGATTTTGAAACCCACAAATCAAAGAGAAAATTCTGCAAGAAATGAGAAAAAAAAACCATATACACTGAAACTACAATTAGAATTGTACAGGACTTCTAAAAAGCCACAATAAAAGACCACAGATACTGGAATCATATATACCAACAATCAAAAGTACTAGGCTTGTGGCTGAAAATATCATATTCAGCAAAATTATCCATAATATTGAATGAAAACAAATGGACATTCAATAAACTTATAGATTTTTCAGGACTTTCTTTCAATGAAACCTTAACTCAGTAAAAAAATTTAACATGTAAAAGTCTATCGAAAGATCAATTTCAAGGAACTTAACATGGACAAATTGTTTTTTACATGGAGTTGTATACATGTATTTAAGATTGACATAAGTAACTGAGTAGCTCAAAAGAAAGATTGGGGCAGGGTTGAGTATGATCTGATTCTAAAAAGCAAAATCTCCTTGAAAAAAAAATTAAAAGGCAACCTAAAGTTCGGAGAAGATAAATTGATTTGCCCATGGTCATAGATACTTAAAGCCAGAGTCACTTTTTGCAAAAGTGGCTCTTTTCTTTGCTTTTCTCTTATAGGTTGTACTTTTACTTAGGGTTCACACTTCTTCATAAGAACATTAGAATTAAAATTCTAATTTGCTGGCTTACTGTTACTTTTTTTTCTCTCCAGGTGATTTAGTAAAACAAATATAAAAAATTAACTTTTTGGACATCTAATTTGTTACTTACCTGAAAAGGTGATCAAATCAACAATATTAATATACCCTGGCATATTGATTGTTTATTGCAAGTGGGAGAAAATAAATGTCAACATAGCATTCATTAATGAGGAGCAGGGATCCACAGTTGAAATAAACAAGAAGCCTTTGTAACCCATCTGCTATTCAAATACCAAGCACCTTGCCACCAAAACCATATACAGAAGTAAGATCCCAGTCATTACAGTTGACTAGGAGCCAGGGGCCTTGGGTCCAATCACCAGGTCCCATCCCAGGTACTCAATACCCATTGTTATATCTTTACTCATTTTTGAAAGGCAACATAATGATACCTTTTCCTCTATCTTGATGACAGGACTCGAGAGCAGGAGTACCTATTTAAATAGCGCTTCTTGTTCCTAAAGTAGTATAGAGGAAAGAGCAATGGATTTATAGTTAGAAAACCTGGTTTCAAATTCTACTTCTTGTCACTATTTTCGTGACAAGTTTTGGGCGTTTACTTAATTACCCTAGGTATCAGTTTTCCAAGTAGATGAGGGAGCTGGACTAGATGACCTCCAAGGATTCTTCCACATGTCTAAATTTGTAATTCAGAACTCTTGGTTGCCAAGGTAAAAATCCCCTTCTCTAGCTACCACTTCTTTTTTCCCATTCCAATCAGTCTTAATCCTGTTTCTCCTCTTGATTTTTCTGGTTTTCTTGTAATCTCTGTAACCTTTCTTCTGTTATTAATAGTTTAATTGATTGCTAAATTCAGTGGACTTACTTTATTTTGGGTCTTGTTCTTTTTTACTTCACAGTTTTTGACACTGTTGAGCACTCTTCTCCTCAATGATCTTTCTTACCTTAACTTTCTTGATAATATTATTCTCTGCTGGTTCTCCTGTATGTCGTTCTCCTTCATTCTTCTGTAGTGGATTATTATCTATGCTATGTCATTAGTTTTTTTCATTCAGATCTGTGATTTCATCAGTGTGGGGAATTCCTGGTAAGGAAACTCCCTTTACCAATATAAATTGATACTTCATAGTTTCAAGGATAGAAATGACTTTATAGTTCATCTAGAGCATCTATCTTATTTTACATGTAAATAGATAAGCAGCTTATCCACTGAATACTTTTAAATTTTTAATTTTTTCCCTTGGAATTAGTTTTTCCAAAAAGAACATTTCTATATACACAGCAGAACAGAAAAAAAGATTTTACATGAAATCATAAAATACCTTTTTCAACCTGCTTCTTTTAAAAATATATAACATTCTACATGTTATTTTCAAATCTATCTGCTCATGAATTTTCTTCTGTTTTGTGCATTTTCCTTATTTTTTATTTAATTTTTACATGAATACAATTGATTTTTTTTCTCTTCTCACCTTTTCTCTCTCATTTCCACCTCATCATGGAAAAAAGGAAAAAGGAAAAAACCCTACTCTAACACAGATAATCAAGCAAAACACATTCCTATTTGCCTTGTTTGAAAATACATTTCAAGTCTACACCATGTCTATTACTTTTCTTTCAGGAAATAAGTATCATGCTTTATAATATGCTTTTTGGAATGATGATTGGTTTTTGAGTTGATCCAAATTTCTTAAATATTTCACAGCTTTTTCATTATAATATTTTGTGAATTATTTTTTTTTCTGATTTTACTCATTTTTCTCTGTACCAACTAAAATGACATTATATTCATATACCATAATTCTTCACCTGTTCCTATGTTCTTTGTATTCATAAAAGAACTGCTACAAATATTTTTCTACATGTGGGTCCTTTTACTTTTTGATGGATCTCTTTGAGACTTATGCCTAGAAGTGATATCACTAAAACAAAGTATATGCACACTCTTTGAATTTTGTGGGTACAGTTTTAAATTGCTTTCCAGAATGGATGGATCAATTGATAACCCCACCAGCAGAGCTTTAATGTGTCACAACTCCTTCACTATTTGTCATTTTCTTTTTTTGTCAGTTTTGTCATTCTGATAGATGAGAGGAGGAATATCAGAGCTGTTTGAATTTTCATTTTTCTAATTTTGTGTGCTTAAGATAATTTTTTCATATGTCTATTCCAAGGTGAATTTCTTCTTGTGAATACCTGTTTATAGCCTTTTCTCATTTAGCAATTGGGAATGTTCTTATAAATTTGGATCATTTCCTTGTATATGCTAGAAATGAAAACCTTATCAAAGAAACTTGCTTCAGAGATTTTTTTTCCCCATGTTATCTGACTCTGTTCTAATTTTCATCTGCATTGGTTTTGTTGGTAGATACATTTTTTAATTTTATATAAATCCTGGTTTATATAAAAACAGACCAGAGGCCTAGTTGAGGGCTACAAATTTTGTCAACTGAAAAATACACTTATATTGAACATCCTGTCACTTGGAATAAATAAATGTAGAGTTAATGATATTTGATTCTTTCATAATCATAGAAATAATTTCCTGGTTTTCTTAATAATTTTTAAATAACTTGATGTTTTCTAATTTTTTGTATATCATTGGATTTATCCCCAGTATTCCCCTTACTTTCCATATGACAATTAGTGTTTTGAAAGGGGAAGAAAAATAAGTGCAATTAATCTGATACACTGAAAAGCCATTTACAATGTGTTAATACTCTAAGGACCTGCCAACTCCATGAAGGGATATTTTAAAGGTATCCTCTATTTCTCACTTGAATTATGTCTGATCTTTCTAATTTTATTATATTCACTTTTGTTTATTTGTTTGTTTTGGTATTTTGTGGTCCGTTCCATTTACATTGAGTTTTATGTATATTTTCATGGTTCTATTTACTCTGTTCTGCATCAGTATATGTAAATCTCTCCATGCTTTTTTTGTATTCATCAAACACATCATTTCTTATAGCACAGTAATATTCCATGACAATCATGTACCACAATTTATTTAGTTATTCCTCATATGCTTTTTTTCCAGTTCTTTACTATCATAAAAAGTATGAATCTAAATATTTGTATATATGAATATTTTATTCTTTTTTTAAAATTTTATTAAAGCTTTTTCTTTTTAATTTTTTGCTGAGACAGTTGGGGTTACATGACTTGCTCAAGTTCAGGCCAGGATGTGTTAAGTGTCTGAGGTCAAGATTTGAACTCAAATCTTCCTGACTTCGGGGCTAGTGCTATATCCCTTGTACCACCTAGCTGCCCCTAAAGCTTTTTATTTACAAAACATATGCATAGGTAATTTTTCAACATTGACCCTTGCAAAACTTTCTGTTCCAAATTTTTCTCTCCTTTCCCCCTCTCCTTCCCCTAGATGGAACGTAGTCAAATACATGTTAAATATGTTAAAATATATGTTAAATTCAGTATATGTATTCATATTTATATAGTTAGAAGACTTTATTTTTATTGATAACTTCCTTGTGGCATGTGAACCCAGTAATGGAGACTCTGGTTCAAGGAATATGGATATTTAGTCTCTTTATTTAAATAATTCCAAATTGCTTTTTTATAATGGTCTTAGCACTTCACAGCTCTATTAATAATATATTAGTGGGTTTATTGTACAGCCAATCAAACATTAAATGTTGTTTCTTTGGTGAGACTTGCCATTGCAAATTCCAGGGTTTTTTTTTTTTTTTATAAAGTCCCTTATTTCTTCTGTGCAGGCCATAAATTCTGCACCCATAATTCTTACTTCTCTTTTGAACTACTCAGAAATAACATGTTGTAGTTCCACGGTGTCCTCACATTTTATAGGATCCTCTAGCTCATTAAGTGTTTGATTATTTTCTTTTGTTTTACAGTGTTTATTCATAGATGATTGAACTTACTAGATCTGGGTACTATATTTCCTTCTACAGTAAATGTTTTCCCTGTTGATATATTTTATTTATATTCAAGGTCTTTGAGTTTTCCTTTGTAATTTCAGCACCCCCTCCCCACACTCTTCCCTCCTTGTTTTCCCCTGTTATTTACTTTCTGACTCCCTCTTCTTTGATGATGATTTTTGTGGAGGCTGGATCTCAAAGGATCTCAGTGCTCTCCCATTATAGCATTTCATAGTTCACTAGCCTAAGTCTCTACTCTAAGTGACTTTTGAGGAAACAGCTAGCCCCATTTGGATATTGGATTTTGCTCTATTGGCTTAGTGGAATGCCATACAGTTCCCTACCCTCAATACAGAAGTGGGTGCCCGTGTGCACATACCCACACCCATTTCCTTTTCTTCTTCCTCTTTTTCTCATTTCTTTGTTCTGGCATTGGCTATGGAGGTTCTATTAGGTCGGTTTCTGTAGTTTTGGTCTAAAGCTCTTGGAGGGGGCAGGTTAACATGGTAATGTGTTCTGTCCTTTTCCCTCTCTTCCTCTGTTCTCCTGCAGAGTTTTTTTGCAGAACAAAATATTGCTGCCATATTGTTAGTTGTTGCATCCCCAACAAGCTTCTGTTGCCTGTTTCCTGGATTTTTACAGTATTAAAAAGAGGGAGGGAAGATTGGGATGTGGGATTGGGTTTGATTGCCAATCTCTGTTTTGTCCTTGAGTAGGCTAGTACAGCCTGGCTACCAGTAGTGTGGTAGGTGATAGGGGCAGACAGGCTGGATGAGTTCAGGGTAGGCATCAGTTCATTGTTGTTATTGTTTTTTGTTTTTTTTTTAATTAATTTTGTTTTATTTTTTAAATCTTATTATAGATTCCAGGTGCCCTCAACTATATATAGGCAGCTAGAGTTGTCATATCTGTTGCTCTATAATTTATGTTTTGGAGTGGTTTCAGTGTTCATGGGTAGCAAAGAATATATCTAGTTGTCTTTCTTTTTAATCATCTGACCCAGATGGTGTGCTCCTCTTAGCTTTCTTATTTAAGATTTTTCTTTTTGTTTTTAGATTTGACAGTCTTTAATACAGTCTTCTTTCTCACAGGGATACATAGAACTGAGTCTTGGTTTCCTCCTCTATAAAATATGAGAGTTGGCTTTGATAATCTTTAGGGTCCTTTCAACCCCTCAAGTTCTATGATGCTTTTTTGGTAAAAGAATACATCTATAAATTGCCTCAAAACAAAGTTATTTTAATATTTCCCATAATATTGTTTTTGGCAGTTAAATTTTTGAAACCTTGAAGGAAAATTCAGATAATCTGAATGCTTACAGAAACAGACAATGAAATAACGTGTCATTGTACTGGTTGGCAGTTAACTTCAGATGTCACATTTGTAGTTCATATTTACCTGAACCTAAAGGATAGATGCTTTTACTAGTAACTTTGTGGATAGTTCCTAAAGGGTAGGAGCTCAGAGAAATGCTAATAATGGTAAAAAAACAATCCAGGATATGACACTTAAGGAATGTGCTTAATGATGCTATTTAAGTTGCTAGGAACTCCATAGATTGAATGTCTAGGATGTGCCTCTACTTAGGAATTTGGACAAAAACTAAATGTAGATGCATAAAATGAATATTTCTTTTAAATGGCATACGTATGAAAAGTATTGAGTTAGTGAAGGAAGGGTAGATACAGGATATAGGTTAAGGAAGATAATAGAATTAGGAAATTTTTTTTTCCCTGTTTGGAGAATCTGAACATGTTTGTAGACAAAGGAGATAAAAAGATTGAAGATAGTAGGGAGTGGGAAAGGATGACTACTCTCATTGGGCTTTATAGTATGGACCACCTACCGGTGTAATTACATTTCATTATCATCAGTAATAAATTACAGTTCTGTATAGTGTTGTCAAAATGTTGCTACTTATACTAACAAGGTCCAGGGTGACATTAAAAAGTAGGTTGGTTAACCTGAGCCTTGAAATGTTGCCTCATTATGAGTGATTACTTGCAGAATTTTTAGAAATTTGCATTTTGAACACAATGATAAAGAGGAACTTTAAAGTTTTCAAGCATTTGTATCAGTAACTAATGGTTTGCTGGGGTTATGGATGTAGTACCTCTATAATCTGGAAAATCCACATAAAAAAATTTGGCTCTTCCTTTGAACCAAAGAAGTCTGAATTTTTTCTTTTTCTTTTATGAGGTATTGATATTATACAATATTCTGAATATATTTTATTCATTTCCAAATTTCCAAACTTTTTCTGTGTCATTGGTGGCTTCTGCAAAACTCCCTCCAAATTCCCATTTAATTTCTTGTACCAATCCACAAGGTGTTGAACCACAGTAGGGAAAGTTGCAAGGAGGAAGGCATAATTATCATTCTGTATTATTTCACTGTTGATCTTAGTGGCAGTGGCCTTAATAAATTTGTTAATATTTTAGTGAATTTTACATTACTCTTTCTTTGATCGTGATTTATTTTAAGACCACTTTACTTTTATTGGTTAGTAAATATAGCCTTGGCTGCTATATATAAGGTTTCATTTATTGAGATCCTTAATACAGCTTTACTAATTATGATGTTTATTTTTAGCAAATGTGACAAAAGCAGATATGCTTAGATATTGAAAATATTCACTTCAGGATTAATATTTGAACAGAAAGCTAGTGAGATATTTGGAGATATTCACCAGAAGGAAGGACAGTGTTGAGAACTTTCAACTATTGCAACTAGTTGAGTTTCTTAGCAGCATTCACATACCATTTCATTAAACTTGAAAGATGATCAAGTGTCCAGCGAAAAGTGAATCTTTCTTTTAGTTATATAATTTGAAGTCTTAATTGAGAAAAAAGTAATAACTCTAATTCTAGATTTAATTTGAAGAATTCCCTAGTAGGCCCTGAAGTCAAGAGGACCTGAATTCAAATCTGGCCTCAGACATTTAACATTTCCTGGCTATGTGACCCTGGGAAAGTTACTTAACCCCTAATTGCCTCAGCAAAAAAAAAAAAAAAAAAGATTATATAGTCCTTGAAAATTATGAATGGGACCTTATTTTAGACTTTTATGTCTTTTGCTTAATGGAATCATTAGGCATAATTGATCCTTAATAAATGTTTGAATTGAATGACAACCTTTACTTAAAAATTTTGTTTCTAATTAAAAAATAGAAAGTAGTAAAAAAAAAAAAAAACGTTAAAAGTAGTTAAAAAGTGCTTATATAGTTTATTGTCTAGTACACTGAAACAAAAATTATTCTCTAATTTTGGTTTTTGTTATTTTGTAGCTTCATACTTGATTGATCCTTTGCTTATAGTTACACACTGTATATCTACTTTTCTAGCCTAAATGGTAGTCCTATGGTAAAATAAAAATATTCCTTATTTTTGTGTACTTTACATATGTAAAGTTTCAGTAGTATTCTATCACTGCTTATCTAATTAAGATAGGTAGTAGCTAACTTTACGCTTTACTCACTAAAGAACAAACTTTTTATGATAATAGCTTTTTATTTTTCAGAATACATGCAAAGATTTTTTAACATTCACCCTTGAAAAAACTTGTATTCCAAGTTTTTCTCCCTCTCTTCCCACCCCCTAGACAGCAAATAATCCAACATAGGTTAAACATGTGCAATTCTTCTAAATATATTTCTACATTTATCATGCTACACAAGAAGTCAGACCAAAAGAGGGAAAAACTGAGAAAGAAAAAAAACAAGCAAACAAACAACCAAAAAAAAAAAGAAAATAATATGTTGTGATCCAAATTAAGCCCCTTTGGTCCTCTCCATCACCTATTGGTCACCTTGTTGTTGAAAAGAGCCAAGTCCATCAAAGTTGACCATCGTGTAATCTTGTTGAGCAATAAACTTTGGGAAAAAAAAAAAAAGGTATATAAAATGACTTCTCTCTCCTCCCCCAAAAATGAGAATAGTTTAACCTGACAGTATGGGTGGTCATTCCAGCCCCTTCCCCCCTCCAATTTTTTTTTTACCACAATTTTTTTTGGTATGTTATACAAACATTTATTAGGTTAAAGTAAACAGTATAATTAATTGACTTCAGGAAACAGGCTGGAATCCCATCTCCATCCCCATATATTACTTTGGCCATTTTGAATTGTTTCTCCATGTAGAAAATGACAGTTTTTAAAAACAAGAATTTTCAAGAGCTAATCTTCTCTGTCATCAAGATAGGGTTTGTCTTGGCTCATCAGAAGGTGGTCATATTTAAGAATTTCTAAGAACTGCTTGGTCATTTGAAAAAAATCTTTCTTAGGTAATTTAAAAATTTATCATACAAGTTGGTCAAAACAATTAATTTTGAATTCCTCATGTCCTCAATAAGTCTTCTTTAAGTATAATTGAAAGCTGTAATATATTTGCATTTTCCACAAAAAAAGTTTTACCTCAGATTATATTTTGAAAGTAAATGTACCATTAAACTAAAGACAGAGAATTATTAGCTAATAAAATATTCACTTAAAGAGTACTCTGGGATATTAAAAGCTTAAGTGGATTATCCTGGGTTATATGGCAAGTAGATATCAGACACTGAAGTTGAAGAACTCATGTCCTCCTGAATTTATTCAAGACTCTTTGTTATGCCTGGATATACAGCAGTTGCATTGTTTTGTTTTTTTTTGTTGTTGTTGTTTTTGTTTTTTGCATTGTTAGAGAGTATTACTCAGAGTTCACCATAACATTAAAATGTGTAATTTTGGGAATTATTGTTGTTTACTAAATGTTGCATACATTTGGGAGATGAAATTATCTGTAATAATATTCAAAGTATGATATTTTCACATCAGCATAAAAGTAGAGGAGTTTGACTCAATGAACCTATTAAATGAAACAACAGGTACAAGAAAAATTACTAATAATTCAAATGAATTAATATGCAGAACTAATTCATCAGAGACCTTTTTTTTTTTTTTAAATAGCCTTTTATTTACAGGATATATACATGGGTAACTTTACAGCATTAACAATTGCCAAACCTCTTGTTCCAATTTTTCACCTCTTACTCCCCCACCCCCTCCCCTAGATGGCAGGATGACCAGTAGATGTTAAATATATTAAAATATAACTTAGATACACAATAAATATACATGACCAAAACGTTATTTTGCTGTACAAAAAGAATCAGACTCTGAAATATTGTACAATTAGCTTGTGAAGGAAATCAAAAATGCAGGTGTGCATAAATTGGATTGGGAATTCAATGTAATGGTTTTTAGTCATCTCCCAGAGTTCTTTTTCTGGGCATAGCTGGTTCAGTTCATTACTGCTCCATTAGAAATGATTTGGTTGATCTCGTTGCTGAGGATGGCCTGGTCTATCAGAACTGGTCATCATATAGTATTGTTGTTGAAGTATATAATGATCTCCTGGTCCTGCTCATTTCACTCAGCATCAGTCAGAGACCTTTTTTAAAAAAAGTCATTTTGTATGGATAATTTCCTTGTTTAAAAAATTCCAAAATATGTAACTGGAATGAATATTGAATAGCTTTAGATCAACTTTGCTTATGTTATTTTAAGTAGTGTGTGGAAAACACAAGCTGGTGCAGAAATTGGTTATTTTTTTAATAGCTTTCAATAGTTTTGAAAATTATCATTGGCCGCAAATCAATTAAAAGTATGGTGAAATTTAACTGAGTAATTTAGAATAAAGTCTATTTAGAAAAGAAAAGTAGTTGTTTAAAATTTTGTATTCTATGTTGCCTACATTTGAATTTTTGAAATTATTAGAAATAATGTGCAAAAGATCATTTTACATATAGTATTGTATTACCAATGAAAAGGTTATTTTAAATGAAAGTATCAAAAATTTTCCTCTAATAAGGTGTCTTCCATCATATGAGGAAATTACATAAAATTCTTTGCAAGATATAAAAACAAAGATAACTTTATTCTTTGACATTTTGATTATTAATATCATGTAATGCATAAAACAATGGTATCATTAAGTGGCAGTGTCAACCAATAAGTATTAAACTTTCTATGTATTTGAAACTATACTAAGCAAAGGATGCAGAAAGACAGACAGAAATGTGGTCCTTGTCCTGAAGAAGCTCATATTCTAAGTAGGAGGGGTCAATGTGCAAATAATTGTATACATATAAGATATACAAGATAACTTCCAAGAAAAGGCACTGGCAGGGGACTGACTGAAAGAAGTTTCCTGTGTTGGGTGTGACTTAAGTGTTGAAGATAGCAGAGAAACTGAGGTGGAGGTTAGGAACAGAGCATTCCAGGGGTAATCAGTTACAAAGCCAAGAAAAGACCTAGGAGATGAAGTGTCATGTTCAGTGAAGAACAAGTAAGTCAGTTTTGGTATGGCAATTGGTAATTTTGGAGCAATTTGTTGAGTAATGAGATTGGAACCCAGTCTGCAAAGGATTGAGAGATGTGATATGAGAAAATAGAGGTGAAGAAATATGTATGACCACAAAAGAGAATAGTCTGGTCATGTATCAAGACATTCTATTGGTATCCCTACAAAGTCAATTCATTTAAAGGATAGCCCTCAGCATGTCAAGTGGATCCTCTGGTTGGTAATTTGTAAGGAGACATGTATAAGAATTGAACAAAATAGGGTAGTGTGGATGGGCTACAGTGTGCACTATTAGGAGGAGTACCTATGCTTTTCAAATCATACATCCCAAATCATTGTCATTAAAATCGGATAGAAACCAACTTGTTGACGTTACAAAGCAATAGTTTTAGTGGAGAAGCTCTGCCTTTGTTCTCTCCCTATAGGAATGTGTATAAGTTTAAATGTACACTTATCTATACATATAAAAGTTGATCAAAATACTATATATTGTATATGTACCTATATGCTCAAATAGAAATCCAGAGTTGCTTTTTACTATCTTTTTTGCCTTGTTTGGAGTAAAAAACTGAAAGTTCCTTGCCACATAAAAAGCTAGAAGTTTTTCAGAGTTTTTTAGACTCTTACCCTCCTTTGACTCTACAAACACATGAGAACATTATTATTTGAATAAGATTAATAATTCTGATGAATTAGTTTTACATATTAATTCACTAGAATTTAGTAATTTTTCTTGTAATTTTTGTCTCAATAGCTTCATTGAGTCCTTACCTAAACTTCTCAATACTTTTATGCTGATGTGAAAATATCATACTTTGAATATTACAGATAATCTCATCTCTTAAATATATGCAACATTTAATAAACAATAATGATCCCCAAAATTATCCATTCCTTCTTGTAAGCAAGAAGAAATGAAAAGAGGATGCCCAAAACATGAGGAGTTAAAGACTGATTGCATAGGGTAAAGAAAGTATACATGTGTAGATAGTCTAAATATAAACATAGATGGTTTTCAAAGATTTAGAGATGCTGCTGTTCAATTTCATGCTAGCCTTTTGACTGCTAAGAATAAGTTCTTCTTTAATATTCAGACTGAGGAGAAAAGTGATTAAAACATAGTTCTGCTGCCTGAAATGTACATCCTAGCAACAGCTTTAATTACATTCAGACTGGGTATTTTCTTTTTTATTTTTTAGTATACCCAAGTGTTATGCGGATTCCCACGTGAAAAATCTAAAGTTTTCCATTTGAATAGCAACAAGTTCTTTAAAAATCAGCATGAATATAATTATTTTAGGATAAAAGTTAATTTTTGCCAAATTTAAATTTATTCAACATATTTTGGTTATAAATGGAGGAGTCGTGAATGAGTGATCTATTTAGAAATGGTGCTAATTGATTTTTATAAATATGAAAGCAAAATTCACAGTTCACATATATATTTTTTTCTGTGTAGGCACAATGGTGAATGGATGGTTGTTGATATTTAACTCCACTTTCCTGGTTCTTTCAAGACAACTTTCGTTAACCTTAATTAATTGCTTTTTTACCAGTGTTCTGGTGGACCTATAATCTTTAGATTGTCTCTACATATGCTTGTATGGAGATTATGCTTTCTTTTAATGCTATTTATTTTTGCTTCTTTTCTTCACTTCTGTGAATTTGCAATGTCTGTCATATATATATATTCTTTTATTTCTTTGCTGAGATTTGCCACCTTTGTTTCAAGTTTTTTTTAATTCTGAAAATAATTTCTACTGTATAGTCCATACATTTTGCTTTCAGAATTATTACTTCTCTTTTAAAACATTCAGAATATCCTGCTATGGTTCTTTTGGAAATCTACAAGGTCTTTTGCTTTACTTTGATTAATTTTCCTTTGTTTAAAAATATTCATTCAGAGATGCCAGAACACATTTTTGTGATATGAACACTACAGTGTCCTTTGTTATTAATATCTTCTATTTGTTTACATACTGCTTATACTGTGTATTTTTTCCCCTGAAATTTTTGTTAATTTTAGTATATTTTCTTTATTTCCCCCTACTGCTCATATCTAACTATATTCCCTTTGGTGGCATTTTCCTAAGAGTTAAAACTCAAAGAGGCTTAGCCTCTTCCCAACTTGAAAAATTCAATGTTCCTCAGTCTTGTTTTCTGCCTCACTTGAATTAAGAGGGGATAAAATTGGCCTCAGCTTGATGCTGGGCTTTCTGACTTTGTGAAGTACTACTTACAGGTATACTGCCTCAGTTTTCCCTTGTTTAGATTTTTCATTCTGAACCCTTGTGGCATAACACTATTCTGTTACATTCTGCTATCACACCCTAAATAGATATCTGAATCTTAGTGTTCTTGGAATGGGGTGGGGCAGGATATATTGTTGAGTTCTGTTGCAAGTTTGTGGATTACTTGTGCAACCCTGCTGCTAGTGTGGTAGTAGGTAGAAGAAATAGTACTAAATAAATACATTAACGTTTAGGAATTATTGTTTTAGTTCACAGGAGTTTTACCTCATTTGAGTCCTTGATATTCTAAACCATAGAAACAGCTGAAATTGCTTTATTTCTGGTGTATGTATAACTTCTATTTTTGAAGAGATTTGAGAGATCAAAGGAATTGGAAAAAAAATCTAATCTTCCCATCTTATTAGTTTTTGTGATTCCATCATCCTCAATCAACTTACTTTTATTTATTTTTAAAATTTTTATTTTGTTTTACTTTTTTTGGAACTTACTTTTAAAATAAAGCTTCATATACACAGTGCCCAATCTGATTTATTTTGTCTATTCATGTAAAAGCAACCAGTCAGAACAGTTTATGTTGGCTTTGTACAGTCAATATTTCAACTTTGTATTTCATTGGGATATCATCCAAGAATGACTTCTTGAAAGTTCCTGCTATAGTTTTCAAAGGATAGAAAATCTAGGTATGTAGAAATTCTATTATCAGTTCACTAATTGGCAAGATTACAATTTCTTAATATCATAGGATTTAGATTTGGAAGGAACATCAGAGGCAATCTAACTCAACTCCCTCCTTTTAAAGATGAAAAAGCTATGTGACTTAAGTGACTTGCCCAGGGTCACACAGATAATAGCTATCAAAGGCAGTATGTGAACCTTGTCTTCTATTTAGTAGACAGTAATCTTATTTTAAATGATCTTTCAGTAAATTACTATTCTTCCTCTATGGTGATGATACCTAGTCCTATATTCAGCCTGAAGTCTTCTCTCCTCAGTGTGCTGTGGCCAAGAGACTCCAACCCTCTCTCTCAGCCCTCCAATCCTTGTTTACGATTACCTCAGCACAACATATTCAGCAAGCACCAATCATGAGGAGAGCCATCACATCACCATATCATATAGAACCTTTATCTCACATTGAGTAGGTAATTAACCTTAAGCACTCTGCTGTCTTTAGATTCAAGTACACCTTTTCAGAGTTCCAGCCCTCTACAGAACCAGATGTAAGATATTACATATTCAATATGCCCCTAATACAACTAATTATCTTCCCCCTCAAACTCACCTACCACAAGTTAAATTTTTCTAAATGTCCCTATTTTTGCTGAGAGCTTTACCATTTTTTCAGTTATTCAATTTCAAAACCTTGAAAGTCATACTAATTAGTTTTGTCATATTCTCCATAACAGTTGCTCTTCAAATTTTCTTTTTTCTTTTTTATTATAGCTTTTTATTGACAGAACATACATATGGGTAATTTTTCAGCATTGTCCCTTGGAATCACTTCTTTATCAACTTTTCCCTTCCTTCCCTTCACCCCCTCCTCTAGAGGGCAGGAAGTTTCATACATGTTGAACATGTTAAAGTATATCTTAAATATAATATATGTGTACATATTTATACAGTTCACTTGTTGCACAAGAAAAATTGGATTTAGAAAAATAAAAATAAATTGGGAAGAAAAACAAAAATGCAAGCAGTCCACATTCATTTCCCAGTGTTCTTTCTCTGGGTATAGCTGGTTTTGTTTATCAGTGATCAATTGGAACTGAACTGGATCTTTTCATAGTTGAAGAGATACACTTCCATCAGAATTGATCCAACTGAATTGGATCTTTTCATAACTGAAGATATCCACTGCCATCAGAATTGATCCTCATATAGTATTGTTGTTGAAGTGTATAATGATCTCCTGGTTCTGCTCATTTCACTTAGCATTAGTTCATGTAAGTCTCTGCAAGCTTTCTGTATTCATCCTGCTAGTCATTTCTTATAGAACAATAATATTCCATAACATTCATATACCACAATTTACCCAGCCATTCTCCAATTGATGGGCATACATTCAATTTCCAGTTTTTAGCCACTATGAAAAGGGGTGCCACAAACATTTTTAATATCTTTTTGGGATATAAGCCCAGTAGCAACACTGCTGGATCAAAGGGTATGCAAAAAGTTTGATAACTTTTTGAGCATAGTTCTAAATTGCTCTCCAGAATGGTTGGATCTGTTCACAACTCCACCAACAATGCATCAGTGTCCCAGTTTTCCTGCATCCCCTCCAACATTCGTCATTAAATTTTTCTGTCATTTTAGCCAATCTGACAGGGTGACAGGTATCTCAAAGTTGTCTTAATTTGCATTTCTCTAATCAGTAGTGATTTGGAACACCTTTTCATATGAGTAGAAATAGTTTCAATTTCATCATCTGAAAATTGGCTATTCATATCCTTTGACCATTTATCAATTGGAGAATGGCTTGATTTCTTATAAATTAGAGTCAATTCTCTCTATTTTTTGGAAATGAGACCTTTATTAGAATCTTTAACTGTAAAAATATTTTCCAATTTATTGCTTCCCTTCTAATCTTGTCTGCATTAGTTTTGTTTGTACAAAAGCTTTTTAATTTGACATAATCAAAATTTTCTATTTTGTGATCAATGATGATCTCTACTTCTTCTTTGGTCACAAATTCCTTCCTCTTCCACAAGTCTGAGAAGTAAACTACCCTACGTTCTTCTAATTTATTTCTAATCTCGTTCTTTGTCTAAATCATGAACCCATTTTGATCTTATCTTGGTATATGGAGTTAAGTGTGGGTCCATGCCTAGTTTCTGTCATACTAATTTCCAGTTTTCCCAGCAGTTTTTGTCAAATAGTGAATTCTTATCCCGAAAGTTGGGATCTGGGTTTGTCAAACACTAGATTGTTACAGTTATTGACTATTTTGTCCTGTGAATCTAACCTGTTCCACTAATCAACTAGTCTATTTCTTAGCCAATACCAAATGGTTTTGGTGACTGCTGCTTTATAATATAGTTTTAGATCAGGTTCGCTCTTCAAATTTTCATATTACCTGCTATCTGCTCCTTTGCATCAAGCTTTATTAAGGAAAGAGAGGAAAATTGCCTTGAATATCTAGCTTCACCCCATTTTAAAATACTTTGACATAATTTCCCCCTTTTTTCCTTTTGCTCCAGTCACTGATGAAGAGGCAACTGTTCTCTTTTCCCAGGCCAGCCCCCCACATTATACTCTTTAGCACATCCCATACATATTCATTTGAGCAAACTTTGTGAAGAATTGACCTAGCAACTGACCATCTATTTGAGACTGGGAATTGAAAGGTCCTACTGCCAAAATTGTTAGTGCTTTTGAAGAGGAATATCAAAAATAGCTATGTTATCATTGGAACTTTAAAGAAGATGCATAACATTTGTTTTACCACTATACCCAAAGATCTACTGTCATCTCACTTGGCAGATGTAACTTCCTGTATATATTTTCTATCATTAGAATGTTAGCTCTTTAAAAGGAGTTGTATTGTTCTTCTCCTGCCCCCCCCCCCCCTCCATTTGTATTTCTGATGTTTAGCACATAAGTATTTCATTAAAGCTAAGTGACTTGCTCAGGATTATACAGCTAGGAAGTTTTGAGTGTCTGAGGTTGGATTTGAACTCAGGTCCTTCTGACTTCAGGGCCGGTGCTCTAGCCGTCCTGGTTATATTTTGTATGAGTTCCCATATGTTTTCATTGCTTTTCTATAATTAAATATTGTATTCATAATTTCTTACAGCACAAATAGTATTCCTTTACATTCACATATCACACTTTGTTTAGACAATCCTAAATTGATGGCTGTCTAATTTGTTTCCAGTTCTTTGCTACCACAAAAAGTGGTATCATAAATATTTTGGTTTATATATAGCCTTCCTTTTTTTCAATGACTTCCAGAGTGATTATTAATAATTTGGAAAATGTTTTGAAAATTTTTTGTTCACATGCTTTGACCACTTGGGGAATTTTGGGTCTTGCATATTTCTATTAGTTTTTTATATATGTGATTATAAAGATATAAAGATTCTCCTCCCCCCCCCCCAATCCATGACTTCCCCTATCTTAGATGTATTAATTTTATTTGTGCAAAAGCTTTTCAATTACCTCTGGTAATTATCTCTATCTCTTCTTGAGTTACAAATTCATCTCTTATCCATTGTTGTAAAAAGTGTAAGATCTGTTTCTTTTCTAAAATTTTATGCTATGATCTTTAATAGGTAACATCTGTTTTGAATTTACTGTGGAATATGGTGTAAGCTGTTAGTTTAACCCTAATTACTGTCATATTGCTAGTTTTCCTAGCAATTCTTAACAAATAATTTGGTTTTGATTAGGTAATTTATGTGCCTTAGCTTTTTGAACACTTAATGATTGAGTTCCATTTTTGATTCTTTATTAGCTCGTCTCTTCCACTGATATGCTTTTCTTACTTAGTTTAATATAAAATAACATGAAAAATTGCACTGTCACATGAAGATCATAGAATAATTTCAGTATTTGTGTCTTAGGTTTTAGTCAGTTGCAAACAAGACTTTTTAGGTCTTGTACAGATAATTAGAAATTCTAGATTTAATAGTGACAAGACTACTAGTTAGTTTCACTCAATTTTTAAAAGACTCTGGTTAAAAATCCAGTTTTAATAATACCTGGGTGACTTTAAGAAGCCTCTTAACTTCCTTAAGATTAAGTTTCCTTCTCTGTAAAATGATTAAGTTGGAGTAGATTGTGATGACCACGTTAGCATCCTGGATACTTTAGGATCAACCAGAGTCAGGATAAGCAATCTTTATTCTTTTTTGAAGCCAGAGGAGAGAGCTTGGACACAGGAATCTCCTTTTTCTTCTCTAGCTCTGAGCCACCTCATACTTCACCCTCTAAATCCTTCCTCCATCTTTATATATGGCAACAGATCAAATCTGCACAACTTAGTGGGCAGGGCCATTCTTTCTCCAAGCCTATGCTAATAGACTATTGTCCAATTGGTAATTAGCCTTAAGTGCTCAGACCTCAATGCATTAACTCAGTTTCAGCCCATTACATCTCCCGCTTTCCTTGTTTTAGAACATAGGTGACCACACCATCCCTGACCTCTCAGGGAGGCAAGAGCCCCCAAGGGGAAGTGATTACGCCCTCCCTGACTTCTTGGGAAAGGAGACGAAAACACCAAAAAGGAGGTGATCATGACCCTCTCTGACTTCTCAGGAAGTGAGGTGAAAAGCACCAAAGGAAAGTGGGGATTGCTAGTGGGTTTCTGGGCTGAAGGGTCTTATTAGAAACAGGTATGCACAAACTCATGAGCATGGGAGGTGTTACGCAAGCACATAGCAACAATGCACAGGCTATTAGTGATGACTCTCCCTACAGTCAGTGCAGGCTCGATGAGGTGTAACAAACATGAATTGTACATGCAAGTAGTGATATAACAAAGAATATGAATCAACATGGTGGTGTAAAAAATTTCCAGATGTCCTAGAAGGAGGGTATATAAACAACAATCACACATATGCCTCCTTCAGCAGCCAAGAGATAGTCCAAAACCAATCTATCGTCCATTTTTTCATGTGTCAGGGAATCCAATAGTCCCTGCAAGTTTTTGAAGTCCTGCAACAATCTTATTATGTGTTAGGGAATCCAATGATTCCAGCAGAGTTTGAAGTCCGGCAACAGTTTTATCATTTCTCAGAAAATCCAATGATTCCTGAGGGCTTTCAAGTCCTACAACAGTCTTATCATGTCTCAGAGAATCCAATGATTCCTGAGGGTTTTCAAGTCCTACAACAATCTTATCATGTATCAAAGAATCCAATGATTCCTGAGGGTTTTGAAGTCCAACAATTTTTGATGTCCATGATTCAAACGCCATAACTGCCAGGCTCTTTCAGTGGTGGGCACAGTCAGCAATGGAACCACCTGATGTTTCTTGGGTCTTCTCCTTCGTTTCAAGGGTCTACTCAGTCTCTCTCTGATGGACAAGATGAATATGGCTCATTGACACCCATCTGATCCCTGCTCCACCTGTAGAGATACAAGTAAACCCTCTATCCCCAAGCAGTTAACCTATCTGGTTCCTTCCATTCACCACTTTCTGGATCTCTCCACATCACCTAGCGATTATCTAAAGATAGTGGAACTGCTCGCACTGGACACTGCCCTTCCAGGGGGTTATAAAACCAGTCTGCCCGAGCCAGTGAATCTTTGTTAAAAATCAAGAAGTTAATAGTATAAAGAGCTAGATTTAGAAGTTCTCTAGGGTTATCTGTGGCTCCCCCTTTCTTTTGTTTTTGGAGGAGCATCTTAATGTCTCTGTTTCTCCTCTCTACTATTGCCTGTCCTTGAGGATTAAAAAGTATGCCAGTAGTGAGTAAAATCTTATACTATGCACAAAAGTATGCAAAATGTTTAGAAATATATGCAGGTCCATTATCTGTTTTTATTGCTTGTAGCACACCCATAATTGCAAATGTTTGTGTGAGGAATTCAGTGACCACTTGGGCTGTCTCTTTTGCTGCTGGTATTGCAAAAGTGAATTCTGAAAAAGTGTCTACCACAACATGGATAAAAGACAGGCAACCAAAAGATTTATAATGGGTCACATCCATTCACCAAATTTCATTGGTTCTCAAACCACGAGGTTCTTTGCTAGAGGCAGTGTAGGAGCGTGGAAAGGAAGGCAAACTGTACAGACTTTTACTATGTTTCTAGCTTCCTCTCTTGTTATTCCAAATTGTAAATGTAAAGCTTGAGCAGTCTGATGATATTTAGAATGAGATTTCTGGGCTTCCTGAAATAAAGGGAGTATTGGCCAACATAGTTAGAAGGCTATCTGCCTTTGAATTACCATCAAAAATAGGACCTGGAAGTCCACTATGCGAATGGACATGCAAGATATAAATCTTACCTGGATGCTTTCTCAGTTGCTCTTGAAGTTCCTTAAAGAGCTGATATATATTAGAGGCTACAAATTTTATTTAGGCTATGGCAATTCTTTGGACCACACCTACTGAATAGGCTGAATCAGATATTATATTTATATTTGTATCTCCTGGATAATAAGAAAGAGCTAGAATGATTGCATACAATTCATTCTGCTGAGTGGATTGAAAAGGAGTTCTGTCTACACTCTATCTACACAAGAATACACAGCACAAATATTATGTTTGGATGCATCTGTAAAGATAGTTGGTCCTTTAAGAGGAACTTTAGAAATCTTTTCTTCAAGAACCCATCGCCAATTATGTAATAGTCTGGTTATCTTTAATGGAGACCCATGTGTAAAATTTGGAGCCATGACTAATAAAATTTGCCACTCTGGGATGGTTTCCAGCATACATTAATTTGTGCATTAGTATAAAAGTACTATATCTTGCCAGGTCTTATCCCAGATAATTGTACTGCTGTCTTAATGGCCTTTAATAAAATTCTAGCCACAAGCACTGGGTAAGGAGTAAGGCTTTGTTCTGGTTATGCCGGGAGGTTCACCCACTCAATCCAACTGTCTTCTTGATAAAGGACTGCTGTGGGTATCTCTTGTGTAGCAAAAACTGCTATTTCCAAGGGTTTTTGAGTGACTCTTTCAACCACATTGGATAAAGCCAGTTCAACTTCTCTCAAAGCCTCTTGAGCTTCTTTTGTAAGCTGGCATGGTAAGTTTAAAGCACTGTCTCCCCTTAAATTGTCATATAACAGTTGCAATTGATGGGTAGTCAAGCCTAAAACTGGACGCATCCATTGGATATCTCCTATCAATTTCTAAAAGTCACTTAAGGTGTTTAGTTTCTCTGTTCTTAAGGACAGTTTTTGTACTGTAAGCACCTTAGGGTATACTTCATGTCCTAGATATTGAAAAGGAGCATGTCTCTGAATTTTTTCTGGAGCTATGTGCAATTTGTAGTTCTTTAGTGTTTCCATGGTCATTTGTAGACATGCTTCTAACATTTGTTCTTCAGGTGCACATCCTAATATATCATCTATGTAATGTAATAACATAACTTTTGGAAATGTTTTTGTTATTGGAGTAAGAGCAGCAGCAACATACATTTGACACATAGTAGGGCTGTTTTTCATTCCCTGTGGCAAAACTGTCCATTCATATGTTTTATAAGGCTCAACTAAGTTAACACTGGGCACTGAAAAGGCAAATCTTTTCATATCCTCCTTATCTAGAGGGATAGAGGATATGATAGGGATACGGATAGATTTCTTGTCCTTAATGTCTATAGCCCAAAGAGGCCATTCTCTAGGCAATTGAATAGTTGATAGAAGTCCAGGTTGAAGAGTTCCCATAGTTTTCATCTGTTCATTTACCTTTCTTAAATCAGTCAACATCCTCCATTTTCCAGATTTCTTTCTTACAATAAATACTGGGGAATTCCAAGGACTTAGAGAAGATTGTGAGTGTCCTTGGTCAAGTTGCCCTGTATTATATCTAATAACGTCTGAATTTTATCACTATCTAAGGGCTACTGTTCTATCCACACTGGTGTATCAGTTTTCCTTTTGGATAGGAACAGGTGAAAGTATTGGCAGGCCTTCAACAGCAACCCTGCCTAAAAAATCAAAGTACTCATTTTTAACCCTAATTGTTATAAAATGCCTCTTCCCCACAGATTGATGGGGATTTTTTCAACTATAAAAGGAGTAAAAACTCCTGTTTCACCTTCAAAAGTCCATCTCAAAGGGGTAGCACTAACTTCAGCTGCTATTGATGCTCCTACACCAGATATCTAGGTGTCTGCTTTAATCTTTGGCCAGTGACTGGGCCAGTTGGCACCTTTAATGACTGTATGATCTGCACCAGAGTCTACCAGTCCTTCTAATGGTATGCCATTTATATAGATTGTGAGCATAGGTCGGTCAGCTGTCACAGCTGTTGTCCAGTATATTCCTGGATTTTGTTGCTTGGAGTCAGAATCTGGGTGACTATCTCCATATTGCTTATTAGGAGTCTGTATCAGTAAACTTGATGCTACTACTTCTCCTGAGTGATAAGTCACACATTGTCTGCCTGTATTAGTGACTGGGATATTATCTACACATTCCCCAGTTTCTCACATCAGTGTATGGATGGACACTGTTTTGTAAATATACTCAGGAGGTGAAATGGTCAAACCTAATGTGTCTGGAGGCAAGGGATCCATAGGCTGTAGAGGAACAGATTTCACCTCTCCAGGGGGTATCTCAGTTGTCTCAGCTGCATACAACTCTATTCTCCATAATTGTAATCCCTTTCTCCCATCAGATTGCTTCCTGACTGGTTGATTGTATAATCCCCTTTTCCCATCAGATGGCTTCCTGGCTGATTGGTCATGTCTCGGTACTGGACCCATCAGATTGCTTCCTGACTGGTTGATTGTATAATCCCCTTTTCCCATCAGATGGCTTCCTGGCTGATTGGTCATGTCTCGGTATTGGACTTCTAGGCACTCTCTGGATGTAGCATTGGCTGCCCTCATGCCCCAAGTATTTTTTGCCTTGGGCCCCTCATCCCATTTCCCTGAATCAGTCTACCTTCTGAGGCCCAATGGAAGCGTTTGTTGCATTTTGGATATAGGGTATTGGGTCTTGTTCTCCCACCCTATTTTCTCATTCTGTCTCTTTACCAACATTGAGCTTTCATATACCCTACTTTACCACATTGAAAGCATTAACAAGTATCCCTGGAAGTCCCTTGCCAGAAGGGACCCTGTCTTCCCATGTTAGGATCTTGGGAAGTCTGCATCATAGCCTGGCTATAAAAGGCATTTGTGCCCACTATGGCATAGTATCTTATGATCTCCTCTAAAGGAGCATCCTTGCATAGTCCTAGTATAATTCTTCTACAAAGCTCATCAGCATTTTCTTTAGCAAGTTGCCTTATCAAAATGTCTGTTACTGTATTTTCGGCATTAGTTCGTATGATAGATGTCTGCAAATGTCCCACAACATCAGTCAAGGATTCATTTGGCCCTTGTGTTATTTTTGTGAAGGCTTCATCCTTGTCGTTTTTATTGGGGAGAGAAGCCCATGCTTTGATAGCAGCAACAGCAGTTTGCTCATATGCTGCTATGGAGTAATTAATCTGTACTGAACTTTCTGCATAAGAACCTACACCTGTTAGTTGGTCATAGGTGATTGGAGTATTAACTCCACTTTGACTATTTTGTTGGACTTGTATCCTACAGAACTCAATATATGCAGAAAGCCCCAAGTTTTGTCCAGGTCCTAAGCATGTCCTTGCTATAGATTTCCACTCACTAGGAGTTGAGGCTTCATAAGCCAAATTCTGCAATAACATCTTAACATAAGCTGATGTAGCCCCATAAAGAGTGCAAGCCCTTTTCAGGTCTTTGAGGATTTTTATAACAAAAGGAGCATATTTTCTATTTTCTTGACCTGAAGAGTTAAACTGTTAAATCACCTGATACATACCCAGTTTCAGATATACTATAGCCCTCCCTTACTCAGTGGCCTTAAGTACTGCCTTTAGCAGTTTTCTTGTAGGAGGGGGTGATTGCTGGGGGAAAGGTGTTGGCGGCATCACTGCCCCTCCCACTATTCCTCCTCCCTCCATCCTGGAAGGTGGAGTTGATGGAGGAGGGTCAATTATCTGCTCCATAGGCAGTGTTGAAGCTTCCTGGTGGGATGAAAAGTCACCATACCCTTGACCCTCACTTAAATCTCCATGCCCTGTGGGGATATAGTCATTAATCTGTTCATGGTCTTCCTCTTTTTTCTCAGACTTCCTCATCTGGCTGTTCCTAGAATTTTTCTTTTTTCTATAACTTGCAGGATTCTTTAAGGCCAATTGTGCTATATTGATGGAAATTGAAAGAGGACCTTTATCATTATAGTATTTACATAGTTGTTGTCCCACCAGTTTCCAATTATCTGGCGTAATTTCTTCTTCCTCGTCCTCCAAGGGGACATGTGTTCTAATGTACCCAATAGTCTAGCAATCTGTTTCCAAATTATAATTAAGCCTTGCCCTTTGATCAAGTTAAGCATGCTTTCTGTAGTGCCCCTTTGGGGCGGGGGTGGGAATAGGGATGGAGGAGAATCTTTTCCTAACATCTGCCCCATTTCAGCCAGAAAAGGATACTAGTTTAGCCCTTAACAAAGTAAGTTCCCTGTTTGTCTACTAAAATACTCACCTAATTTCCTGGTCACCGGAGACTTCTTCAGTGAAAGTAGGGTCCATGGTTCCATGATGGGCACCAAATGTGATGACTTCGGTAGCACTCTGGATACTTTAGAATCAGCCAGAGTCAGGATAAGCAATCTTTATTCTTTTTCAAAGCCAGAGGAGAGAGCTTGGACACAGGAATCTCCTCTTTCTTCTCTGGCTCCGAGCCACCTCACTAGTCCTGTCTCTCTATACATCAACAGATTAAACCTGCATAGAGTAGTGGGCAAGGCCATTCTTTCTCCAAGCATATACTAATAAGAGTGTTGTCCAATTGGTGATTAGCCTTAAATGCTGGGACCTCAGTGCATCAACTCAGTTTCAGCCCATTACACTAAATGATGATAAGTGTTTGTTGATTGCCTTATAGACCTCTCAGGACTTTTTCAGCTCTAAAACTAAATTTCTATGATTCTAACATTAATGAGTTGTTGTTGTTGTTGTTTTTAATGAGGGATGACTTCCAAATTTTAAAAGTTCCTTTAAAGACAAATGTGCCCTTTAAAAAAAACCTCAGAGAAGGATTTTGGGAATATAGTAGAGTAGGTTGGTAAATTTCAAGTTTTCCTTGATTTCCCCCACAAATAAAACAGGTTTACACTACAGAGCAAATTAGACTCATGAAAAGTCTAGAAGACTTGGGGCAGAACAAGGATCCTCATGATAGAATCTGAGAAGTTCTGAAGAAATACCCTGGGCTGGGGATTGACCTGTCTGAAGTACAAACATCTCTGGGCTAGCTTTGCAGAAACAACAATTGGGACCTCTCAAGCTGGATCCTCAACAGGAACCACAGAGAATTTTACCTCCTGGACAGTTTGTGGAGTCAGGTCCAAGTCTGGAAAGGCTAAATGAACCTCAATGATTGGGAATGCCACGCTCAGCTGTGCTGCTGAGGCATGGCCCTGGACAAGAAGGTACCAGCCAGCACTTGGTGAGTTCAGAGGCAGTGGGGCAGGGACGTTGATGGCTATGAGCACTTGCAGGAGGGTGGAGCTCTTGGTTTGCAGTTTCTGGTCAGAGTGGAGAGCTGAAGAGAAGCTTGAGGTATCATCCCTCCACCCCATAATTAGAAGTGCTTACACTAATACCTCCTATTTTAAAAAATGAATTGCAGAAAAGAAAGAACCCCACCATTGAAACATATTATGGAAATAGTGAAGACTACTTCTTCAATGGATGCTTTAGTTAAAAAAAGCTTTTACTCCAAAGAGTTATGGAAATGGCTCTCTGCCCAGAAAGAATTTATAGAACTCAAAAAAGAATTTAAAAATCAAATGAGAGACATTAAGGAAAAACTAAAAAACTAAAACTAAAAAATAAAAATCATCCAAGACAAAAAGCTTATGAAAAAAAAAAGTTAGAGAAAATATAAGAATAATTGGACTGTAGAAAGTTGTGACTAAAAAGAGAACCTTGACACAATAACGCAGGAAATAATCTAAGAAAATTGTCCTGGAATGATAGAACAGAAGGGGAAAGTAGAAATAGAAAAAATACACCAATCACCATCTCAAAGAATTCCTTTGTGGAAAACACACAGAAATATTATTGCAAATTCCAAAACTCCCAGATCAAAGGAAGACGTTTTCAAGAAACAAGAAAAAGACAATTCAGATACACTTGAGCTACAATTAGGAATTAAACAAGACTTAACAGCAGCTACAAAAAAAGACCTCAAGTCTTGGAATCATATCTACAGACAAACAAAAGAACTAGGCCTGTGGCCAAAAATACCAAATCCAGCAAAATTATCAATAATTTTGAACGAGAAAAAAATGGACCTTAAATGAATTTGCAGATTTTCAGGACTTTCTACCAATCAAACCCAAACTTAACAGAAAATTTAACATATAAAAGTCTATACAAAAGATCAGTTTTAAGGAGCTTAGCATGAGCAAACATGGACAAATTGTTTATTATTTTTTACATGGGAAATGTATATTACTTGTTTAAGATGCACATCAACAATAGGTAGCTCAAAAGAAAGATTGGCAGCATTAAGGTAAAAATCATAATTGTATTATACAAATGAGGTGCAGAGGAAGAATACACATAGAGGCATTGGGGGGGAAGAGTGGCGGAGTATAGCACTCTCCAAAATCTATTTAAAAATAAGGCTAGAGAGATGGGCGAATGGGGAAGCAAAAGGTGAGGGAAGAAGACAAGGGAGGGATTTTGCTTCATAACTTGATTTTCTACTATTTAACTGGTTAGGGGGAAGTTAAATAGTAGAAAATCAAGTTATGAAGCAAAATTTAATTAAAGAGTCAACAGGGATAGGAAAACTGTTTATGTAGGGTATGTGTGTGTGTGTATATATATATATATACATATATACACATACATATATCTTACCTGCAGTTTGCTTGGTGGTGAGGGGAAGGGTAAGGAAAAAAGAATAAAGGTGTACAATAGAGAACCAAAGAACAATTTACAAGGGAATAAAGAAAAAATGGACATTAATGAATATAATTTCTTCTACTCATATATATGTATACTTTTTTAATCTGGTAGTTTGTTATATATTTTGAATCCTCCCTGATGTTCTGCTGAGCAAATTGTTCTCTTTTGTTTTGCTTTGTTTTGTATTTCTTTTCTGTTTTTCTTACTCTGTTTTTTTCAAATAAAATAAATTTTAAAAAATATTAAAAAACAACTAGTAGCACTTCTATTCTTTCCCTCCATTTTTAACTTTAGTTCACAATTTTATTTTTACTTTTCTTAGAGACTTTTGATGTAGGAGTTTTGACTTTGTTATTTTCTTCTGAGTATGTATTTTGATCTTCCTTTTTAGTATAATCACTTTCTATGGTCAAAAATTTTTTCTGTTGTCTGCTCATTTTCTTAGCCTATTACTTAGCTTTAACTCTTTGTTAAAATAGGGTTCTGTTTCCAGGATGGAGGGTGCATTCTCCCAAGCTTTCAGAGGTCCTTCCAAATACTTGACCACAAGCACTCTTTCCTGCCCTGGAATTATTAGGAGTGTGTCTGCCCCACTGTAGCTATAAAATCTAGTGTTCTAAAGCTTTGGTATCACTGGGATTTGGGGCTGGGGCCAGGTTAGAGCTGTGCTGGTGTGGCCTGCACTGGGATTGCTGGACTCCTTGTTACCAGAGATCTTTTCTGCTGACTTTCCAAGTCTTCTTTAGTATCTCTGGGTTGAGAGATCTTGAAGCCACCCGTAATGGTGCTGATTCAGAGGTCTCTAGACTGGTTATTGCTTTGCTGCCATGGAACTGAGGCTGGGGCTGGAGCTGTGCTGATTTAGCCTTTACTAGGATTGCATTCTAGACTCTCACCCTGGTGTCACAAATCTTTTTTGTTGACCTTTTAAGTTGTCTTTGGCTGCAAAATGTCCTACTTTGTCTTTTTGGATGTTCTGACACTCAAAAATTTGTTTAAAGGAATTTGAAGTGGTTTAGGGGAGTGGTTGGGCAAGTTCCCGTCTTTACCATATTGGCTCCACCTCCCATTATTTATTTATTTATTTATATATGTATGTGTGTACATATTTAAATATTCATGTAAGTTACATATTTATATATGGAACAGACAATCTGATAATTCACTTCTCATTTTAAGCCTGTTTTCCTATTTAAATATTTATTATGCTATATATAAGACATTGTGCATAGGCACTATACTAAGTAGTGACCAAGTATAATAAAAAGCAACAGTAGTTTCACAGCCTTTTGCTACCTGCCATTTGATAAAAACAAAACAAAACAAAACAAAAAAACAGGAGTCCAGATATGATCCATAAAAAACAAGACAAAAGAGCATTTGTGTCAGGGGAAATGATAATGGCTTTGGATTCTCAAGACCAGGGTTTAAAAACCTGCCTGACTATATAACGTTAGGTGAGTAAAACTCTCTAATTCATTTTGCTCATTTGCAAAATAAGTTTTGTGGTTTCTGTTCTAATAGGAACTCTGGTGAGGTAAATGGTAAAATATTATGTGTGTGTGTGTGTGTGTGTGTGTGTATTTTATATACATATATATATGAAATTATTAAAAATAATGTCTATAAATAATTGAGAATAGGTGATACATATACTTCAACCCTGTCTTATACATGTTAACAATTTACTGAATCTTTTTGGGGGAGGAAGGGACAGAAAGGAATAAAGTGATTTGCTTAAATTTTAAAATGTCATTTTTTTCCTGGTCTGCTGAATTAAATTGGTAATTTTTACCCTATCTGCTAGCAAATAGTTACAGATTAGTGCACAACTTTTCAATAATCATAATGCCTTATATTTGTGGAGAGCTTTGAAGTAGTTTCTCATCTTGTTCAATGTTAGAAGTGTGAGATCCTTCCCTTTCATATTATTGTTACAATTTAAATTTGTTAACCCTTCCTCACAGTTAAATTTTTTGTATGATTGAATGTATGATCATGTTTATTTCATGGTTTGTTTTGAGTATTTAAGGATTGTGTTAATGTATGCTAGTGTCTGCTTTTACCTAAAATAAACTTGCAATAATGGTGGGCTGGCAGGGCAGTTTTTCTGTGGTGGGTTTTTTTAAACATTGTTTTTAACAGCTGGTATATGAAATGGGACCTCACGAAGTTAAAATGAAATAAAACTGGAAATATTTTACAACTGTTTGAAAGCTACAGCCAAATGGCATGTGTTTGCTTTGAAATTGCTGCTAGATTTATTTATTTTAAAACTTCAGATTCTTTAAATGTGTTACTTTGAATCAAACTAGATAAAAATAGTCTAGCAAATTAAATAGACTACATGTAACTAGAGGTTGAAGTGAAACACATGCTAGAAATATAGAGAAATCCCACATTTTTGGCAATAATAGGAGATAGCTATGTGTACTCCATCCTATGTCATAGATGAAAAACTTGGTAAAATTGTTAATCAACAACTATTTCCCATTAATTTCTATGGGAATGACAAGACAAAAATAAGACAGTACCTGCTCTCAAGGAGCTTACATTCTACTAGGGATTGTAATAATACACAGATAAATAATTGCAAGATTCTTATACAAATAAATAACAGAGCAATGAGGATGGGATGTTACAACTATTGGAGAGGGTGGAAAGGAATCAAGTTAGCCCCTTGAAGGAACTGGAATTGATTTTTGAAGGGAGCTATGAATTCTATGATTCAGAAGTAGGGAAAGAGGAGAATTCCAGATATGGGAAACAGTTAGTGGGAGAGATGGAGAGAAGAGAGACAGACAGACACACATATAGACAGACAAGACAGATGGTGAGATGTATGGGGAACATCAAGCAGGCCCTTTTGGCTGGAATGTAGAATGTGCAATGAGGAATGATGTGTAATCAAATTGGAATGAGAGACTGGAACCAGATAGTGAAGGACTTTAAATGCCAAACAGAGGGTTTGGAGTTTTATCCTACAGACAATAGGAAGTTTCTGAAGGCTTTTTGAACAGGGAGATTAGGTTATTCCTGTGCTTTAGGAATTAAATTTGATAGCTCTTTGGAGTATAGATTATAAAAGAGAGGTTGGATGCTAGAAGACAACTCAGAATACAATAGTAGTTCAGGTTAAAACTGATGAGACCCTAAACTAGGTTACAGTGATGTGAATAGACAGATGGGGATAGGTGTATGAGATTTTGTGGATATTGGTTAAAAAATACTTGGCAATTGCATATAGAGGATGAGTAAAGACAAAGCCACACCTAGATAATGAATGTGGATGACTGAAAGGATAGTGGTTTCCTTGACAGAATTAGGTAAATTAAGAGAAGGGATGGGTTTAGGGGGGAAAGAGTGAATTCTGTTTTAATGTTCAGTTTGGAATGGTTGGGGGGGAGGCATCTAAGTGGAGATGGCTAGTAAGCAGTTGGAGATGCAATACTGGGAGTTAGGCTAGATTTGAGGACTAGATATGTGATTTGGGAATCATCTGAATAAAGATTGTAGTTGATTTTATAGGAGCTAATGGAGGCATGAAGAGGGAATATAAAGAGTAAGAAGGGCCTAGGACACAGATCCCTAGGATATACTCATGTTTAGGGAGAAAAATGGATAGCTATTCAGCAAAGGAGACTGAGAACTAATAGAGCTTGAGAACTCACAGCATAAGGTAGTGTCATAAAAACCCAGGGAAGAGAGACTATCAAGAGTTTATTATTTAGAAATAACAACAATGATACCTAGAATTGCATAGTATTTTAATGTTTGCATAATACCTTATAGATATTATCTTATTTTGCCTGCATAGCCACCTCGGAAGGTAGGAAAATTGAGAGAGACAGAGAATAAGTGCTCAGACTCATGGCTACTAAGTATCTGAAAACAAATTTGAACTTACATCTTTCTGACTTCAATGGTCAGCCAGCAGGTGCTCTCTCTACTACTGTAGTGCCACTTCCTTAGTAGAAGGAATAAGAACGGTACATATATCCTACCTCGTATTGACTTGAATGAAAAACATTCAAGTCTAGTAACTAAACTCTCCTAGTTGGTTTATAAACTTATTTGAATCTAATTATTTAATATATAAGTGACTTGCCCAGGGTCACACAGTTAGGAAGTGTTAAGTATCTGAGAGCAGATTTGAACTCCGGTCCTCTTGACTTCAGGGCTGGTGCTCTATCCATTGTGCCACCTAGCTGCCCCATGACTGAGTTATCTCAAAGAAAAAATAACAATACTCCATTCGTTTTTTAATTTTTTGAGTGCATAGTTGTTCTTTTCATTTGCAATGGAGACACCCAAATCCTCTGACTAAGAAATAATATTTGAGCTAAGGGAAAGGAGAATTTAATGATTTATGCTTAAAAGAAATATGTTTTAAGTATATTTAAATAATTAAATTAAAAAATTAAATTTGCCCTAAATAACAGCTGAAAATATCAATCAATATAAAAAACTATTCCTAAGAATGAAAGTGGTTTGTATCTAAATTATAATTTCTAAGTGTAGCAAAATGATATTTGTTTGTTTTTTTAAAGTATGTCATACCTTTTATTGATTTAAGGATCTGGATAGGGTTGGGAGGTCTGTTATGGAGGAAAACTCTTTACTTTTTAAAAGTTTATTATTTATTTTTAACATTCTTTTCTTTTTGAATATTGAGTTCCCTACCCTCTGAGAAGGTAGGCAATATGATCTCAGTTAAGTTATACATGTGAAGTCATATAAAACATTTCCATATTAAAAGACAGAAATAAAGAAAATTATACTTTACTTTGCACTTAAGAGTTCATCAGTTGTCTCTTTGGAGGTAGATAGCATTTTTCCTTCATGAGTCCTTTGGAATTGTCTTGGAACATTATATTAATCAGAGGAATCAAGTGTTCCACAGTTTATCATCATTACAACATCACTTATTGTACACAATAATCTCCTGGTTCTTCTCACTTCACTTTGTATCCATTCATAAAAAATTATCAGAATGGAAATTACATAAGATGATGAACTATTGTGTTTTTCTGAAATTAGCTCCTGTCTTTTCTTACAGTACAATAATACTCCACCACAATCATATGCTACCAATTCATTCAGCTACTTTCCAATTAATGAATATTCCCTTCATTACTAATTCTTTCTTACCACAAAAAGAGTTGCTATAAATATTTTTATACATATAAGTCCTTTTAATTTTTATTCTTTGATCTCTTTGGAATATAGCATTAGTAGTGGTATTATTGGATCAAAAGGTATGCACAGTTTTATAGTCCTTTGGGCCTAGTTCCAAATTATTTTCCAGAATGGTTGGACCAGTACATTATTCCATCAACAGTTTTCTCTATTTTAACTCCATCCCTTCAGCATTTGTCATTTCTGATAGATGTGAAGTGGTACCTCAGAGCTGTTTTAATTTGCACTTTTCTAATCAGTAGTATTTTAGAGTATTTTTATATGACCACAAATAGTTTTGATTACTTCTTCTGAAAACTGTTCATATCCTTTGACCTTTTATCAATTAGGAAATCGCTCTTATTTTTATAAATTTAACTCAGTTCTGTACTTAGTATTTACATTTGAGAAATTGTCTTACCAGAGAATATTATAAAATTAATATTATTTCATTGTCTATGGTACCTTTTTAACAAAATGCAATTTTCCTGATTATTTCTTTTAATTAGGTCAGTTTTTGTTTTTGCTTTGCTTTGTCTGAGATCATGATTACTACTCTGCCATTTTTACTTCAGTTGAAGCATATTAGATTTCAGCCCTTTATTTTGATTCTGTGTGTCTTCCTGTTTGAAGTCTCTTGTCAACAATATATTGTTGGTGTCCAATTCACTCTGCTATTTGCTTCCATTTTATGGATGAGTTCATTCATGACATCCACATTAACTGTTTTGCCTTCATCCCATTTTCTTCATTTTCTTTCTCCCCTTCTCTTCTTTCTCCTCCCCCATTTATTGACCCCTTCATGGTAAGCTCTTCTTTCTGTACTGCTTTTATGTGAGAATTTTCTCCATTCTGCCTCTCCCTTCCCTCCTTCTCCCAGTACATCATCCCTTTTTCTTAACCCTTTATTTGGGAGTGTGACAGGAAAGACAGTAATAATTCCAATATAATCAATTTACTTCCATAGTCTCTTGTCTATGGAACTTCTTTTAACTGCCCCAATAAGTATAAATTAATAAGGAGTTAGATGTATGTTCTTCCCATATAGGTTTATAGACAGTTAAACTTTATTGAATCCCTTATGGTTATGCTTTTTATGTTTACCTTTTTATTTTTCTCTTGAGTCTTGTGTTTGAGTGTCAATTTTCTATTTGGCTCTGGTCTTTTTATCAGGAATGCTTGAAAGTTCTCTATTTCATCAAATATCCATATTTTCTCCTGACAGATTATACTCAGTTTTTTTTAATAGTTTATTTCTTCCAATTACATGTAAAAACAGTTTTTAAATTTTCTCTCCCCCCTCCTTCCATCCTTTCTCCTTGAGACAGCAAGCAATTTGCTATAGGTTGTACATTTGAAATAATGTAAACCTATTTCCATATTAGTCATGTTATGACCCATATGCTTTGCAGAAAAGGTATGAAACTACATTTATTAGGGAACTTTCCCATATATAGGTATCTGTTTGTCTCCCATTTTTTATACTCTGATTTCCCCCATATTAAAAAAACAAACAAACAAACAAAAACCAACTCGCTTGCTATCAGTTAGGCTACTTCTCTTCTATGTCTCTTCATTTTTCTAGCCAAACTCCTAGAAAAAAATCATAATTCTTGTTGCCACTGCTTCATCTCTCAGTTACTTTTCAGTTTCTTATTATCTAACTTCCAAATGAATTAAAACTATTCTTTCCATAGTTACCAGTGATCTCTTAATTTTTAAATCTGATGATCCCTTCTCATTCCTCATTATTTTTGTTCTCAGGATTTCCTCGACACTGGTCCATCTTTGTCTTCCTCTCTGTCTTGGATGCTCTGTCTTAGTTTCCTTTGCTGGATCAGCATTCATATTTTGTCCCCTAGTTTATGGATATACTCTAAAGCCATCTTCTCATTTTTCTCTTCTCTTTCTTGACCTCTCTCATCAACTTCCTTAAATTTAATGAACTTATCTTTGCCAGTGACTTTCAGTTCTATATACCCAGCCCCCCTTTTTTTTCCTGATCTTCAGTTCCACATCAATGATTACGAACCTTTTTGACATATATATTCACAACTTTCATTGACTCACTTGTATTCACTACACATCCATTCAAATACCAATTCTATCTTCCCCTCCCTTTCAACTGACATAGCCTTAGCAATATTTCACACACATCACTTTATGCACACTATTGTATTAACTCTCTATTTGTCTGCCCATCTCTCTCCCTACCTCTCCCCTTTCTCTCTAGACTTTCCTAACTTTAAGTATCCCCCCCTTCCCATTTACACAACTTTCAAAATAATACTCATAAAGCAAAGGTCTGACCATGTCATTGCTTTTCAGTAAACCATAGTGGTACACTGTAAACTGTGGGATCAAATACAGACTTTGCTTTCTGGCATTTAGGGCCTTTACGACTTGGTCCAACTCCACCTTTCCCATTACTTGCATTCATCTCTTGCATCTCTACCCCTATCTTCACTTAACTTTTTGACTATTTCAGGCCCTAATTGTTTCTTATTTGAACTATTGATGTAGCCTCCTAATTGTTCTTCCTACTTTTTGCTTCTGGTTCCCCTCCTCTTCGTTCTATCCTGCATATTTGTGCCTAGGTTTTACCTTAAGTTACAAAGGTTCTAGTTGGCATTTAAAGCTTTCATAATGTGCCTCCATGTATTTTTCCAGTTTTATTTCATACTATTTTTCTAACACAGCCTTTATTGTAACCAAAGTGACCTGTTAGCTGTTTCCTTTTGCTTATGTGTTTCAAATACCCTTTCTTGTCATTGCCACTTCCTAATTTCTTTCAAAGAACAACTCAGATGTCAGGTCTTATACAAGGCCTTTTTTATCCGCTTCCACCCTCTTGCAATTATCTCTATTGTGTTAGTATTTTCCCTCTTTAGAATACTTTGTATTTAATTTTGTATTTACTCATCTGTGTATATTTTGTGCTCCACCCTTTGCAAAATCTAAGCTACTTGAATGTGGGAATGACTTTGGTTTTGGCTTTATTTCTCCAAAGCCAACCACAGTACCTCAAACATAGTAGTCATTTACTAAAGGATGGTTAAATTGAATCATGATTATTGACCTTTTCCCCTGCTTTCTTTTGCCTTTTTGAATTAAAGATGCTTGTTCTCTTCATAATATTGGTGCTTGGTCTCCATAACATTTTTTTTTTTTCTTACTCTGTCTTGCTCTCTGTTTTTCTGTGTCCAGTTCTTTTTCTCATTGTTAAGCTAGAACATGATTTGTGGGGGAGGGAAATACCATCTGAAACTTGTGTGGGATGCATGAGGCATAATTCTTTAATTAAAAAAAAAAGGGAATTCAGGATATTTGGAGGAGGAAAACAGACTGAATCTTTGATTCTTCTCATTAAGCAGACTGGGGGAAAATGTACAGTCACATTCAGGCAGCATTCATTGTGAACCCAGGAAATAAATAACTTCCATTTCCATGTTGAAGCTGTTTCACAGATGTTAACCTAATTTGTATCCAAGAATTACATCTTACTTCTTTAGAAAGCTTCTGCAGAATACTTTGATTAGGACTCTTAGAAAAACAATTCTTGTATTTGTACAAGACTTAGAAAATGTTTTTGCTTTCTCTGACTAGTTTTTCCACAATTCGTTACAACTGGGACAGTTTCTAAAGTGATTGTCTACCTTTAAATATGAAATATTGACCAGAATTTTTCAGAATAACAATTATGTTTTTGACAATGACATTATTGGAATATTTTCTGCCTATGATACATTTTTTCCTCGAAAATCTTAACATTTGTTGCAATCAGTATGTTTAAGATAATTATAGTAATTTAAAGAAATCATAGAAGGAACTCAAAGAGCTCTAGACATACATAGTACATTGATTGTCATTGTGAACCTTTCATATAGTTGTGGGTTATGCCACCATGTTTTCACCAAATGCTCTTTGTTCAAAACTGGCAAATGGCAGAACTTTTTCTCATAGTATAGTTAGTGCTACTGTCTCGTTTTTCATTTTATCAACAGATAAAATTGCATTCCATTTTGCTAAGCCTCCCATGCTTTCCTGAGACTTTTAATTTGCCACTTTCTCCACCCTTCTTGTTTGTTGCATATCCAAACCCAGTCTCCTTACTGCCCTTTCTTATTTCTCATCATCATTCAAAGACAGCACCACTATGCAAATTTCAGTTTTCTGTATGTCTTTCCTTTTCTGTGTGTCTTGTCTCCTAGAAACTCCAACTCAGGTATGTTTTTCTGTCTTATTTATGCTTGTGAATATCAAATTATATTTTTATATTAATAGCTTATAATGTGGTTGAAATACAATTTATTGAAAAAATTATATATGTTGGCAACATAATTCCTTTATATACCTGTTATTATGACAGAAACAAACTTTATAAACAGCAAGAAAATGTAAATTGTATATTTTAGGCAAGATGAATATTTAAAGCAATTCTAGTCTATTAGCATTATTGCTTCCTTATATGCTTGCTTTTCTTAAAAAAATTTTTATAATAACTTGTCTATTCAACACATGTACTGTTAACACTTTTTACTATTTATTTGCCAAGTTGTATCATGGGTTTCTGCTTACTTAAGCTAGTTTTACATGTTCAACCTATAGAAGGGTCCGTTTACAGAACTCATATTGAAAGCTCACAAGTGAGTATTAGGCTTTTCTGAGATTCAATATGTTTACATTCTCAAAGTGAAGGTAATATATTTGTGATTTTCATGAGACTGGGTCATATAACTTATCTTTGCCAATTTGATCTGATCTAGCTTCACCTATCATTCATTACCTTTTGCATTTTGTCTTTAGAATTTTACTTGTGTTGATATTTAATAAGTACATTCTGAATTCCTTCAAAGCAAACATTAATGATCTCTTTAAAAAAAAATGAGCCAAAACAGAAGCAGCTACATCCAAAGAAAGAACACTGGGAAATGAATGTAAACTGCTTGCATTTTTGTCTTTCTTCCAGGCTATTTTTACCTTCTAAATCCAATTCTTCCTATGCAACAAGTGAACTGTTCGATTCTGCACGCATATATTGTATCTAGGATACACTGTAACATATTTAACTTGTATAGGACTGCTTGCCATCTGGGGGAAGGGGTAAAGGGAGGGAGGGGAGTGCAAGGGATAATGTTGTAAAAAAAAAAAAAAAAAAAACTACCCAGGCATGGACTCTGTCAATAAAAAGTTAAAAAAAAAAATGAGCCAAAGACCCATATGTGCAAAAATGTTTGTGACAGCCCTTTTTGTGAGGCTAGAAACTGGAAATCGAAGGGATGCCCACCAATTGGAGAATGGCTGAATAAATTGTGGTATATGAATGTTATGGAATATTATTGTTCTATGAGAAATGACCAGCAGAATGAATAGAGAGGTTTGGAGAGACATACATGAATTGATGCTAAATGAAATGATCAGAACCAGGAGATCATTATACACTTCAACAACAATACTACATGATGATCATTTCTGATGGATATGGGTCTCTTCAACAATGAGAAGTTCCAAATCAGTTCCAATTGATCTGTAAAGAACAGAACAGCTACACCCAGAGAAAGAACACTGGGAAATGAGTATGGACCACAACATAACATTTCCACTCTTTCTGTTACTGTTTGCTTGCATTTTTGTTTTTTCCTTCTCAGGTTATTTTTACTTTATTTCTAAATCCAATTTTTCTTGTGCAACAAGATAACTGTATAAATATATATACATATATTGTATTTAACATATACTTTAACATATTTAACATGTATGGGACTACCTGCCATCTAGGGGAGAGTATGGGGGGAAGGAGGGGAAAAGTTGGAACAGAAGGTTTTGCAAGGGTCAATGTTGAAAAATTACCCATGCATATGTTTTGTATATAAAAGCTATAATTAAAAAAGAAAATTTAAAAAAAAGAAAATACATACAACAGACAAAAAAAAAAATGAGCCAAAGGCTTTTATAAAATAGGAACTCCTGCTTATTAATATAGTATATGAGATGAGAATTCATAATTTACATATATATTAATTAAGGGCTCTCTGTTATGCTGAAATCTTTGAAAATTTTGGGTGGATCTTATGTTAGGGTTTATTATGGAGAGTGGGTTGATATAAGTGATGAAAAGACAAAAAACATTGATGAATTTTTGTTTCTTTTTAAATACCCAGTGACTTCAGGCATCCAACAATTGCAAAAGGTTAGATTCTACTCAAGTTCTCTAATATTCAGCATTTAAAAATTTATTGTAAAACCTTGTTATGTGTACATACAGAGTTAATTTACACTTTTTTTTAGTGCTGGTGAAGTCAAAGTATAGGGGAAACATTTTATAATGCTTGAGACTTCTCAAATCATCATAATGCAAGAAATATGGTACTATATTTGGAATCATAGGACTTCCCATTTTAGGTCTATCATTAGTAATTGTGTTATCCTGGGCAAATCACTTACTCCCACTGGGTTTGATTTCTTTACGTACAAAATGACAGGATTGATTTACCAAGGGCCCTCAAACTTTTAAAATAGAGGGCCAGTTCACTGTCCCTCAGACTGTTGGAGGGCCGGACTATAGTAAAAAACAAAAACTTTGTTTTGTGGCTCTTTAAATAAAGAAACTTCATAGCGCTGGGTGAGGGGGATAATCGTCCTCAGCAGTGCATCTGGCTTGCGGGGCGATAGTTTGAGGACCCCCTGATTTAGACAGTCTCTGAGATCCCTTCTACTCTGTTGTTGAATATATTCTCCTTTTCCATTCTGAATTCATAGATTGAAAAGGCTAGCCACTCATTAACTTTCCAGTGTTCAAGTTTTTCTATGATAGTAGTTATTTAATGTGTTTAAGCAAGAATATTATCCAGAGTATCGGACTACAACATTAGTGGTAATGACAGTATATTTAGCAAAAGACAGAATTAACACAGTTCTGTCTATCTGTCTATCTATCTATCTGTCTATCTGTCTATTAACACATTCCCCTTTTGCACCCACCAATGACTTAAAAAACATCTGTTCATCTTCCTAAGAAGAAATATAACCAAGCAGAGCAATTCTGCTATTTTGTCCTATATAGTATGACAAAATAATGTCCTGGAGCAAGCAGTATAAAAGGTGCTCTCAAATAAATTTAAAATAAATTCACTATTGATACAGAGGAAGTTGTATGGAAAAGAGACCCTGCCATATTAAAATGTGAGAGAAGAAAGAGCTCTCTGGAATTAGAGCCACAACTAGATTGGTTAAGACAGGAATTAACCAGGAGCATGGTTCCATACTTTTCTATTTTTAACTACTTATTCTTTGCAACTGTGTCAATCTCAGTTGTGAATGCCTAATAAAATAAAAAATTTTCTGAGCCTCTCTGAATTTCATTACCCTGAGCCAAATACCCCATTCATCCTTCCTTTTTAAATATCTGTTACTAATTGAATGAGGTATTACAGGAGAGAGATCTCAGTAAAACTCATTATGCTTTCCCTTTTCTTAACATATTGGTAAAGATAGCAGATTTAGAGGAAAAAAAAACAAACAAACTTGTTTTTACTGATGTCTTTTGACTTGATGTATTAGTATCTTTTAACATTATTTTCATCCCTGAATATTTTCCTCCTCCATTACTATCTAGTCACCTATGTCAGGGTGGTAATGGTGTCAGGGAGAAAAAAAGACAGATGTTATAAAAGTTGAAACCACAGGATTTGGGAACTGACTGGATGCTGGGAATATAGTGGGGAGGTAAAAGAGTGAGGAATAAAGAATGACACCTATATTACAAAGATCACAGTAATTGTAAAAGTTAAGAAGAGGGGGTAGTTTGTAGGAACAGATAATGAATTCAGTTTTGGACATATCGAATTCAAAATGTCCATGGGACATCCAGGTCAAGATTTCCAATAGGTGATTTAAAGAGGTAAGAGATTTTAGAGCTGCTTGGATGAATAAATATGAGAATCATCAGCATGGAGATATTAATGGAATCCATGATTAGAAATGGAATCAATGATGAAATCACTAAATAAAATAATAGAAAAGGAGAAGAGAACCCAGGACAGAGCCTTACTAAGGTTCACTTGTCATAATTGGACATCATCTGGATGAAGATCCAGCAAGACAGAATGAGAAGACTCACTCAGGCAAGGAAAGAGGGTAGGGACAGGAAAATCTGATGAGAAAAAAATATCAAGAAGAAAAAAGGAATCCCAATAGACTTTGGACAGAAAATGCCATCTGCATCCAGAAAAAGATTTAAGGAGACTGAATGTAAATCAACACATGGTATCTTCAATTCTTTTTTCTAGTTGTTTTTTTTTTTCTCTCCCAAGGTTTTTTTTCCCTTTTGCTCTGATTTTTCTCTCCCAACATGACTGATAAAATAATATATATTAAAATTAAACTTATTATAATTTTTAAAAAGAAGAAAAAAGTGATTGATAGTGTGCAAAGCTACAAAGAGGGCAAACGAAATAAGGATTGAGGAAAAGACATTAGATTTAGCAGTCAATTGAAGGATAAAGTCAGAAGCAGAGAGTTAAGAAAAGAGAGGAAAGAAAATAGAGGCAATGGTTGTAGAAGACTTACTAGTTTCTTGGTGGTCTTTCTGTAAATATTTATCATTGGTACTGCAATGGATGATGACTAGAAATTCCTTGCAATATTTCTTGTTGTCTTTGAACGTACAAGTAAACTCCTTTTTTGGGGGGTGGGGAGTGATATTCAAGCCTACCCATGACCCATGTTTATATTTAGTTATAATTTTTTTTTCCTTTTTCCAGTTAATTTTATAGCAAAAATGTCAAAATTGATTGATATGATGTTGATCTTCCAGAAGTGTACTCACTCATTAGCCAATGGAAAAGGAACTCAGCTTTAGAGAATCAATAGCCAAAATCAAGTGTATACACATTATGTTTTATTATTCTTTCCCACTTTTTTTTTTGCTTTCACACTGTTTTTGCAGAAGTAATTATTAATGTAATATAATCATATTCAATAATGTAATCATTATATGCTCTGACACTTGATAACTTCATTTCAAACTTAAGAAAAGGTAAAGATAATGAACAATATATGGGAAAGAATGGTTCAGGGAAAAAAATGAAAGAAAATAAGAACTCATAGACTACACAGAACCCTGATGCTTTTTTAAAAAAACTAGGTATACTTTCTTTGAGAAAATTCCTGGATTAATGACCTTCAAATAATGTCACAACAAATGAAATAGAATCATATATTGACAAGCCAAGGCTTGTTACTGGTTCCAAAGTTATCGCTAAATCAGATGTCTGTGTATAGTCAGGATACCAGCCTAATGAGCAAAGATCAGAAGTGGGAAAAAGCAAGAAGACAGACTAGTAATGGGGTGTGTGTGGGGGAGAGATATATATTGCATGAAATTGAAACGACTCAGTTTTGAACTATTTATTTAAGCTGTTATCATAACAATAAGACTACAACCCCTCAGAAATAAACCTTAGTCATCAAAACATTTATCTTACTTGCAAACCATAGAAAGAGAACAGCCAAGGTATCACTGATTTAGAATGTAAATTCATTTGTCTAAGATCTCCTATTATGATTTTTACAATCAGGAGCAGTATCAACTCATAATAATAATAGCTAACATTTACATGACACCCAACATATATCTTATTTAACATAAAACTCCTCTATGGAAAAATACTATTATCATGCCTATTTTACAAATGAGTAAACTAACCCTAAGAGCTGCTAAGTTATTAAACCAGGGTCAGATAACTAATAAATATTTGAGGGTCAGATAACTAATAAATATCTAACTTACTACAAGTCTAGCATTCTATCCCTTACTTTACATTATAGAAAAGCAAAAAATGTATAAAAAAAAAAAAAGGTATAAAGAAAGCTTCAAAAGGAATGCAATTTAACTAAGTAATTCCAGAATCATTTAAGGACAAAAAAAAAAAAAAAAAAAAAAAAAAAAAAATCAAAGGATAACAAAAAGAAAAAAACCTAAAAAAGGATTATCAAGATTATCAGAAGAAATTCTTTTCCTATCAGAACACTGGAACCACCATATTGGACCCTAATATCAGAGCCCTGTTACTGTTTATAAAGTGATAGAAATGATATAAATGAGGACAAAGACTTGGGGGGGGGGGGAATTAAATTCATTGAATATAAAAGGTATTCTAAAATTCTTTGTGCAGTTTTAAATTTTATTAGCTTGAAGACTTTTGGAATACATAATGTAGAAGAAATTTGTATTGGAAGAGACAAAACGTAAGGTCATCAAGAGATTGTTGTGCAAGATATCAAAAGGAGATGATACCAAAGGCATGAGGGTGAAAGAGGAAGAGAATTTTCATTAATATGAAATAAAGACAACTAGATGATGAATTGCTAGTTTATATGTCTACTTTCTTGCTTATGCATGAATTGAGGGGCATCTTCAATGAAATTTTTAGTAGGGAAGAAATAGGCTTCTAGAAACAATTTTTTTGTTTTTTTATTATTTATTTTTTTAACATACATTGCTTTATGAATCATGTTAGGAGAGAAAAATCAGAGCAAAAGGGAAAAAACATGAAAGAGATGGATGAAGACAAACATGGCATGTGTTGATTTACATTAAGTCTCCTTAGTTCTTTTTCTGGATGTAGATAACATTTTCTGCCTAAAGTCTATTGGGATTAGTTTGAATCATTGAACCACTGAAAAGAACCAAGTCTTTCATAGTTGATCATCACACATTCTTACTGTTACTATGCACAATGTATTTCTGGTTCTGCTTGCTTTGCTCAGCATCAGTTTGTGTAAATCTTTCCTGGCCTTTCTAAAATCAGCTTGTTTTTCCTTTTTTATAGAATTAATATTTTATTACTTTCATATACCATAATTATTCAGCTATTTCCCAATTGATGGTCATCTACTCAGTTTCCAATTCTTTGCTACCAAAAAAAGAACTGCTACAAATGTTTTGGCACATATGGGTCCTTTTTCCTCCTTTATGATTTCTTTGGAATATAGACTCAGTAATGGCACTGCTGGATCAAAGGGTATGCACAGTTTGATAGTCCTTTGGGCATAGTTGAATCAGTTCACAACTTCACAACAATGTTTTAGTAGTCCCAGTTTTCCCATATCCCCTCCAACATTTAGCACTATCTTTTCCTGTTATCTTAGCCAATCTGAGAAGTGTGAGGTGTTTTTAATTTGCATTTCTTTAACAGTGATTTAGAGCATTTTTTCATATAACTCTAGATGGCTTTAATTTCATCATTTGAAAATTGCCTGTTCATTTCCTTTGACCATTTATCAACTGGAGAATGACTTGTAAATTTGATGCAGTTCTTTATATATTTTAGCAATGACACCTTTATCACAAATACTGGCTATAAAGATTTTTCTCAGCTTTGTACTTCCCTTTTAATCTTGTTTTTGTTGGTTTTGTTTGTGCAAAACCTTTTTAATTTAATGTAATCAAAGTTGTCCATTTTACCTTTCATAATGTGTTGGAATACACGGGAGAGCTGCTGAAATACACGGGAGCCACCTGACAGTGGCTGCTGGCGATCCAACCCAGAATGGATCTCCTCTTGTGAGAGGATGATACAAGAAGACTGACAGGCAATTGCTGTTCTCTGACCTCTCTGATTGAGGGGTCATTGTGTTGTCTGACTTCTCTCCTCTTCCCTCTGCCTCCAATTTATCTCATTCCCAGTCCGCAACACCTGTGTCAGCAAAGGCTTCCCTGCAACTCCTTCAGATGCTCTGATCCACAGCTGTGGAGGCTCTCAGGGAATTGACCTATTCCTTAACAATATTGATCTCTGGTTCTTCTTTGGTCATAAATTCCTTCTGATCTATTAAGTAAATTATCCCTTGTTTTTCTAATTTATTTATGGATAACATAAACAAATGAAAACCCTGTTTTTCATCTTTTATGCCTAAATCCTGTATCCATTTTGACCTTATTTTGGGTGTGCGGTATGAGAGGTAGGTCTATGCCAAGTTTCTGACATAACAATTTTTGCCAAATACTGAGTTCTTATCCCAGAAGCTGGAGTTTGGGGGTTTATCAAATACTAGACTTCTATAGGCCTTGAATCTAATGGCTTGTGTATCTAATCTATTCCACTGATGTATCACTCTATTTCTTAGCCAGTACCAAATGGTTTTCATGACTGCTGCTTTATAGTATAATTTTAGGTTTGATACTGCTAAGCCACCATCCTTTGTATTTTGTATGGTACTGAATAAGTAGATGAATTTAGGCACAATTGTCATTTTCATTATATTAGCTCAATCTAGTCATGAACAGTTGATATTTAAGAAGATTAGAAATGTGGGGGAGGAAAGAAAGAAAGGACAGATTTATGAAGGGCTCACTATCTTCTTGGCATTGTTGTTAAGCATTCATTCTTATTTCATCTAATCTTCACTACAACCCTAGGAAGTAAGTGCTCTTATTAACCCCATTGTTGCTAAGTGTCTGAGTCTGGATTTGAATTCAGGTTTTTTTGATTATTTATTTTCCCTGTGGCAGCTAGATGATAAAGTGGAAGATTAATTTTCCTAAGTTCAAATCTGGTTTTAGACTGTGTGTCCCTGTCCAAATCTCTTAACCCAGTTTGCCTCAGTTTCCTTATCTATAAAATGAGATGGAGAAGGAATGACAAACCATTTCAGTATTTCTGACAAGAAAATCCCAACTTCTGGAGTCTGGGAGTAGCATTCTATCCACTATACATTCTATCCACTGCTTCTAGAGCGGGTTATGAAGGATGTTGAACGCTTAGCAGAAGTTTTTACATTTAGTCCTAAAGGTAATGGACAGTCCCACAGTTTATTATTGTTTATGGAGGAGAAGGGGAATGATATGGTCAGATCTGTTTTCTAATAATATCACTTTGGTAACTGAGTGGAAGATGGACTGAAGAAGAAGATATAGATTCATGGGTCTCTTTTTCTTAAGTTTAGGTAGTATTTATGTCCCATCAAAAATGTTTGATATAACTTTTTCTTCAATTTTTGGGAAATAATTAGTTTAGTAAAGTTATTTGTTTACTAAATATGAGCAAATAATGTCTAATAATAATCATTTATAATTATATCTGGACCAGAAATCTTTTTTTGGGGAGGGTAATTATCTTAAGGATTGTTCAGTTTCATTTTTTGAGATTAAGTTTTGAGTTAAGTAGTTTTTATTAATTTAGATATTTTATATTTTTGTAGTTAATTCATTTCTTTTACATTTTCAATTTTACTAGTATATAATTCTTCATGAAAGTTTCAGATAATTTTCTGTAATGAAGGTAATATAAAAAGCAGTTTAAAATTTTTTTCATGTTCATTTTTTTAGTTTGAGTTCCAAATTGTCTCCCTTCTTTCACCTCCCCCCCATTCATTGAGAAGACAAGCAATATAATCATGAAATTATACAACATATATTTCCATATTAACCATGTGGTTGGGGGGGGAGCAAGAAGAATAAAAAAATTGAAAAACGATATGCTTCAATATGCAATCATTCTTCAGTTCTCTATCAAAGGAGGATAGCATTTTTTATCATGAATCATTTAGAATTGTCTTGCATTATTGTATGGATCAGAGTGGGTAAATCATTCCTAGCTGATCATTGAAGAGTATTGTACAATGTGTTTCTTGGTTCTGCTTGCTGCATTTTGCCATCAGTTTATAAAAATATCTCCCTTGTCATACTACAACTTGTTCAACCATTCTTCAATTGATGGGCATCCCCTCAATTTTCAATTCTTTGCCACCACACACAGAAAAAGTTGTTATAAGTATTTTTGTACTTATGGGTCTTTTCCCTTTTTTAAAAATTTATTTAGGATACAGACCTAGTAGTGGTTTGTTTGTCAAAGGGTATACATAGTTTTATAGCCCTTTGGGCATAATTCTTATGTTCTCTAGGATGGTTGAATCAATTCACATTTTCACCAACAGTGCATTAGGGTACCTATTTTTCCACATCCCCTCTATATCATTTTTTTTTTCTTTCAAGTTAGCTAGCCTTTCAAGTTATCCCCTTCCGATAAGTGTCAGTTGGAATCTCAAAGTTATTTCAAATTGCATTTCTCTAATCAATAATGATTTAGATTTTTTTTAAAATATAGCAATTGGTAGTATTGATTTTTTTTCTTCTGAAAACTACCTGTTTATATCCTTTGACCATTTATTACCTGGAGAATTGCTTTTATTTTTATAAATTTGCATCATTTCCCTCTATATTTGAGAAATGAGGGCTTTATCAGAGACACTTGCCATAATTTCCTCCCAAATCCGTTTCCTGTTTTTCCTTCTAATTTTGATTGTATTGGTTTTGTTTGTGCAAAAACTTTTCAATTTTAAGTAATCAAAACTATTTATTTTGCCACCTGTAATCCTCTATATTTTCCTTTTATCAATAGGCATGACAAGTAAGTCTTTTTTAAAACAGAATTTTTTTTTAATGTTAAGATCCCTTCAAACTTTATTTTTTCTTTTAAGTAGAATTTTTTCTAATTATATGTAAGCACAATTTTTAACATTTTAAAACTAAATTTCAAATTCCAAATTTTCTTCTTTTCCTGTCCTGAAGATGGTAAACAGTTTAATACAAGCTACATATGTGCAATCATATAAAACATATTTCTATATTAGTCATGTTGGAAAAGAAACAACAGAATAAAAAAACACACACAAAAAAAGTGAAAATAATTTGCTTTGAGTTGCATTCAGACTCTCATTACTGCTTTCTCTGGATATGGATATCATTTTCCATCATGAGTCTTTTGGTATTAAACATAGAATTTTAAAAATATAACTTTGGAAGAATTTCCTTTTCTGGGTAAAAATTTATAACATAAGATCAATTTTACTTCAAGCCTTGTTTTTGAAAATCTCTTAACTCATGAGGCTCAGGTAACTTTATTGAAAACTCATTGTTGATTTAGTGCAACAATATTCAAGTAAAACTGAATGCAAATAGATATCTTCAAAAAAAAAAAAAAAAAAAACCAATAGTTCTGAGTACCCTAATCAGCAGACATGGTTCATTATATTGTATACATTCGGTCTAAAGAGACAAGGAATGCTGATATGAATGGAAGAAATATGCAGATAAATTGATCTTAGTACAACAATGGATTTGAGGGGTGCCCAGGAACTTTGGCAATGCAATTTCTCCCATTCTTTTGTCTTTGAAAACTTTGAATATGTAGTATGAATTTTTATCAGATTTCCAAGCCATCAAAACAACATTGCTAAGGCCTAGGGGAAAGAGAAAAGCTTTATGCTAGAGGGGGGATTTTGTTATTTACTAAAAATGGACAAGGGAGGAGGATGAATTATTCAGAATCCTATGTAAATATATTAACTATGATATTTGCTATCATAAAGAAATAAGAATAATAACAATTGATATGTAATTAATTGGGCTTTCCCCATCTCAAGTAGCTTATATATTTCAGCCTTATTAACATTAATTTCATTAGCTTGACTTTTATTCTTATAAGAATGAAAATTATTAAGGCTTTACTTATATTTGAATTTCACAGCCTTAGGCCTGGCCAATCTCAATTAACATGTTGATACAAAATACTTGATCAAGGAACAATTTGAACAAAAAACTTAAGATTTAACATTGTGTTTATTTTATTTTATTTTTTTTTCACAGTACTTAATTTTTTTTTTTAATTTAATAGCCTTTTATTTACAGGATATATGCATGGGTAACTTTACAGCATTAACAATTGCCAAACCTCTTGTTCCAATTTTTCACCTCTTACCCCCCCACCCTCTCCCCTAGATGGCAGGATGACCAGTAGATGTTAAATATATTAAAATATAAATTAGATACACAATACGTATACATGACCAAAACGTTATTTTGCTGTACAAAAAGAATCAGACTCTGAAATATTGTACAATTAGCTTGTGAAGGAAATCAAAAATGCAGGTGTGCATAAATATAGGGATTGGGAATTCAATGTAATGGTTTTTAGTCATCTCCCAGAGTTCTTTTTCTGGGCATAGCTGGTTCAGTTCATTACTGCTCCATTGGAAATGATTTGGTTGATCTCGTTGCTGAGGATGGCCTGGTCCATCAGAACTGGTCATCATATAGTATTTTTTTTTTTTTTTATTTAATAGCCTTTAATTTACAGGATATATACATGGGTAACTTTACAGCATTAACAATTGCCAAACCTCTTGTTCCAATTTTTCACCTCTTACCCCCCCACCCCCTCCCCTAGATGGCAGGATGACCAGTAGATGTTAAATATATTAAAATATAAATTAGATACACAATAAGTATACATGACCAAAACGTTATTTTGCTGTACAAAAAGAATCAGACTCTGAATTATTGTACAATTAGCTTGTGAAGGAAATCAAAGATGCAGGTGTGCATAAATATAGGGACTGGGAATTCAATGTAATGGTTTTTAGTCATCTCCCAGAGTTCTTTTTTCTGGGTATAGCTAGTTCAGTTCATTACTGCTCCATTAGAAATGATTTGGTTGATCTCGTTGCTGAGGATGGCCTGATCCATCAGGACTGGTCATCATCTAGTATTGTTGTTGAAGTATATAATGATCTCCTGGTCCTGCTCATTTCACTTAGCATCAGTTCGTGTAAGTCTCTCCAGGCCTTTCTGAAATCATCCTGTTGGTCATTTCTTACAGAACAGTAATATTCCATAATTTTCATATACCACAATTTATTCAGCCATTCTCCAACTGATGGACATCCATTCAGTTTCCAGTTTTTAGCCACTACTAACATTGTGTTTAAAGAGTAAGCAAAAGAACTATTTTTGTCATTGAGTGACATTATTCTTACTATTTGCAATAACATATTAGAAATAATATTGGCAACAATTAGTGAGGAGATAACATGTTTTGCAAAAGGTTTTACTAAATAGGAATTTTACTTTAATTCTAAGAGTACTATTACCAATTTCACACATGTATTTTGAGGCTTCACTGAGGTTAGTAATTGAAGTGTTGAGTATTAGGGTGATTTTGAAATTAAGGGAATTAATTTTTTTTAATGGCAAGATCTGAATGCCAGTGCCCAAGGAAATTATGTGTTACAAGCACTGTCCCCATTGCAATATGCTATGGACAAGCCATGTATTAAATCATATTTATTAATGCTAATTTTAAATAATTGATTTAAGTACTTATCTAAAATCACAGAAAATATAAGTAATACTTTTTATACAGCAGTACTATTATGAGAATCATTATTTTAAATTCTGCCCAAACAGAACAAAACTCTAAACTGTTTCATTGGTTTTTGACAGGATCAGTTTGACAACTTAGAAAAACACACACAGTGGGGAATTGATATTCTTGAGAAATACATCAAATTTGTCAAGGAACGGACAGAGATTGAAATCAGCTATGCAAAACAACTTAGGTAAGTTGACATTGAGACAGGGGATTGCTTTGACAACTGCAAAAGGATCTTAAAGAATAAAAAATAATAAATGGTAACAATCATGTTTGTATTTACAGAACCTTTGAATTATTTGGTTTTTCTTAATATGAGAAGAATATATTGTGTTAATAGTAACAATTCATTTTTGAAGACAAATTTTAACTTTCTTAAGCTGTGAGAGAAAAATAAAAGCTAGGTCATTATGTTGAAGGTTGATTCCCTTATGTTTTCTTTTTGAACACTGAGCCAAATAATATTAAAATGTTTACATCTTTCTCATCTTTAGAAATATTTTAGTGACTTGTATAAAAGGATTTAAAAGATATTAATGGACCTGAACCCATTAAGTTTTAATGGCTTATAGATTTACATGATCTTTATTTTGTTACAGAGCTTCATATATTTCCATCTTAGTCATGTTGTGAAAGAAAAATCAGAACAAAAGGAAAAAGCCATGAAAAAAAAAGGCAAACAAACAAAAAAGTGAAAATAGTATACTTTGATTCACATTCAGTCTCTATAATTCTTTCTCTGGATGTGAATGGCATTTTTCATCCCAAATCTATTAGAATTGTCTTGGATCACTGTATTACTGAGAAGAGCTAAGTCTATCACAGTTGATCATCACATAACCTTGCTGTTACTAGGTACAATGTTCTCCTGGTTCTGCTCACTTCACTCAATATCAATTCATGTAAGTCTTTCCAGGCTTTTCTGAAATCAGCCTACTCATCATTTCTTTTTTTCCTAATGAGAATTTAATTTATTTTTTTAAAATAATAATAGCTTTTTATTTTTCAAAATACATGCAAAGAGAGTTTTCGATATTCACCCTTGTAAAACCTTGAGTTCCTAATTTTTCTCCCTTTCTTTCCACCTTCCTCCTCCCCTAGATAGCAATATAGTATAGGTTAAACATTTGCAATTCTTCTAAACATATTTTTACACTTATCATGCTGCACAAGAAAAATCAGATCAAAAGGGGAAAAAATAAGAAAGAAACAATAACAACAAAAAGGGTAAAAATACTATGTTGGATTCCAGATTAATCTTTATAGTCCTTTTTCTGGATGTAGATGGCTCTTTCCATTACAAGACTATTGGAATTAGCCTGAATCACCTCATTGTTGAAAAGAACCAAGTCCATCACAGTTGAACATCATGTAAATCTTGTTGTTGCTGTGTACAGTGTTCTCTTGGTTCTACTCACTTCACTTAGCATCAGTTCATGTAAATGAATGGATTCCTATTCCACTGATACATTACCATATTTCTTAGCCAGTACCAAATGGTTTTGATGACCACTGCTTTATAATACAGGTTTAGGTCTGGAACAGCTAGGCCACTTTCCTTTGCATTTTTTTTTTTTAATGAATTCCCTTGAAATTCTTGATCTTTTTATTCTTCCAAATTAATTTTGTTTTATTTTCTAGCTCTAAAAAGGTAATTGATTGAAATAGCCCTGAATAAATAGATTGATTTAGGTAGAATTGTCATTTTTATTATATTAGCTTGTTTTACTCATGTGCTACCCATGATAGTCTTCCAATAATTTAGATGTAATTTTATTTGTGTGAAAAGTGTTTTGTAATTGTATTCATATAGTTCCTGCCTTGTCTTGGCAAGTAAATATTTTATATCCTAGGTATTTTATATTATCTAAGGTTATTTTAAATGGGATTTCTCTTTCTATCTTTGCTGCTGGACTGTTGGTAACATTCAGAAATAATGATAATTTATGTACATTTATTTCATATCCTGCAACTTTGCTAAAGTTGTTAATTATTTTGAGTAGTTTTTTAGTTGATTCTCTAGGATTCTCTAAATATATCATCATATTATATGATTATCAATTGCAGTGAACTTGGCTCTTTCAACAATAAGGTGATTCAAGTCAATTCTAATAGACTTTTGATGGAGAAAACCATCTATATCCAGAGAGAGGGTTTGGGGGACTTAAATATGGATTACAAAATAGTATTTTCACCTTTTTTTTAGTTGTTGCTTGTTTGCTTGCTTTTTTTTCTTTCTCATTTTTTCCCTTTTTAAGCTGATTTTTCTTGTCCAGCATAAATGTATTTATAAATATATTTAGAAAAATTACACATTTAATCTGTATTGGATTGCTTACTGTCTAGGGGTAGGGGGTAGAGGGAGGGAGAAAAATTTGGAACACAAGGTTTTTCAAGGTGAATATTGAAAACCATATTTGTATTTTGAAAAATGTAAAGTTATAATTATAAAAAAAATGATTTTAAGAAAAGTTGTATGTATTAAACCTATATCAGATTACTTGCTGTCTTGGGTGAGGGAAATAAAACGGGAAGGAAGTAAAATGTGGAACACAAAGTCTTACAAAAAAGAATGTTGAAAACTATCTTTACTTGTATTTGGAAAATAAAATACTATTGAACATTTAAATATATACCATCATATCATTTGCAAAGAGTGATAGTTTTGTTTCCTAATTACCTACTCTAATTCATTCAATTTCTTTTTTTTTCTCTTATTGTTGAAGCTAACATTTTTAATATAATATTTAATAGTAGTGGTGATAATGGTCAATCTTGTTTCACCCCTGATCTAATTGGGAATGCCTCTAGCTTATTCCCATTAGAAAAATGCTGATAATTTTAAATAGTTGCTACTTCTCAGTTGAAGGAAAACTCCATGTATTCCTATGCTTTCTAATATTTTTTAATAAAAATGGGTATTGTATTTTGTCAAATGCTTTTTCTGTATGTATTGAGATATCATATGATTTCTGTTAGTTTGGTTATTGAATTGGTTAATTATGCTGATAATTTTCTGGATATTGAACCAACCCTGCATTTCATGTATAAATCTTTGAGGTAGAAGGGTTTTTTTTTTTTGTTTTGTTTTAACTAAAGTATCCTCTTTTGAAGATGAACCTTGGTCTTCCCTGTTCCCATATTATGTTTCAATGATATGGTTCTTTTTTCTTTGATGATTCATTTTTTAAAAATAAGAGGTATTGGTATAAACATCTTTAATCATGGGGTGGGAGGATGTTCCTAAAGCTTCCCTTCAGCTCTCCACTCTGACCATGAACTCCAAACCAAGAGTTCCACTCTCCTGTAAGTACCCACAGCCATCAGTGTCCAGGCCCCACTGCCTGTGCACTCACTGGTGCTGATTCCTTCTCTCCCAGGGCCGTGTTTCAGCAACACAGCTGGGCCCGAAGTTTCCTATCAGCAGAAAGAAGTTCACTCATCCTTTTCAGACTCAAACCCAAAGTTCACAAACAATTCTGGAGTTGAAAGTCTCTGTAGTTCCTGTGGAGGCTCCAGCCACACCCAACTCACCCCAAGGCTGTCCATTTAATTTTTCTCTGGAGCTAGCTGGGAGGTGTTTGCATTTCCTACATGTTAATCCCCAGCTTGGTGTCTTTATTCTGATCTTGGGCTGTATTTAGAGGACCTCTGTTCTGCCCCAAGTCTTCTTGATTTTTCACCAATCTATATTGGTTCTCAGACACAAATTTGTTCTATTTGTGGGGGAAATCGAGACAGCTTGAAATTTATCAGCCTACTTGGTCATCTTCCCAGAGTCCTCCCTCCATGTATAAATCTTACTTGGTCATAGTATATTATCTTGGTGATAAATTGCTGTAAGGAGATGTACTCTTTAGCAAAAAAATTCATTTGGTACTTGTCATTTTTGCCTTGGCTGTGTCTTTAGGAACCAATTAACAAAAAATACTAAGGTACCATGCTATGAGCATGATATATTGAAGATAATTTTGGTTGGAAAGCACTAAATTTAAAGAGTTTAATAGACTTTTTGCAGAAGGTAAAATTTTAGTCAAAGCTTGAAAGCTAGGAAAGCCAGGAGGCAAAGGTGAGGCAGGAGAATTCCTAAGAAGAGAAAACAAACATTAAAAATGTTTAGTCTGGAGAGTGAGTGGCAGTGTGTGAGGAACAGTAAAGAGGCCAATGTTACTGGATCTTAAAGAATATGGGAATGAGTAAAATGTAGGTAGACTTTTGCAAAGGTAGAAAGGGGCAGGATTACGAAAACCTTTAAAAGCCAAACAGAATTTTATATTTGATCTTGCTGTTAATACTAAGCTGCTGAAATTTATTGAGTGAATATTTAGGACAAGTGACATGATTATATCTGTGCTTTATTTAGAAAGATTGCTTTGAGAGCTAAATAGAGAAAAGAAGATGGGAGATAGGGAGATCAACCTAGTAATCTTTTGCTATAGAGTGAGATCTTGAGGGCAGTGGAAATGACACTATTAGAAGAGAAAGAACATACATGAGAGTTGTTAGAAAAGTAGAAATGACTGGACCTACTGATTGATTAGATAAGGTAGGTCAGAGACAATAAGTAATTGAAAATGTCATTTAGATTGTAAACTTACAGTACCTGGAAGGATGGTGGTCCCTTCAACAGTAATAGAAATATTGGGAAGCAGGAAGACTTTTGAGGAAAAGATAAATGAGTTCATTTCCAAAAATATTGATTTTGAAATGGTTATGAGACATCAAGTTTGTGGTTTCTAATAGACAGTTGGAGATTTGACATTGGAGGTCATTGAGGAACAAAGAAGTTCTGGTGCTAGCTAGCTAGATAATTTTGATTGAGTTAAATATGGATTGAATAAACTTTAGAGGAAGAGAGGTAACTGAACAAATGATGGTAGTAACATAGCCTGGCAATCTCAGTAAGGAATAAACAGTTTCAAATTTTCCCACCATAACCAGTGAGTTGGAGTTGGGAATATGAGAGAAGGAGGAATCATTGTTAGAAAGAATGCATTTCCCTGGATAGAGAATATGTGTCATCAGAAGACAGTCAGGTCTTAATCTGTTCAAGAAGATGGAAGAGAATGAGAAAGGAAAAGATGTAAGTTGGAAACTAGTTTATTACTTATGGGGTAGACAGTTCAAAGAGCACAGAAGAGATGTGTAGCTGTAGAATGACATCAATTGTGTTGAATTGAGGAGGGTAAGAAAAAGGTAGTAGTGGTAAATGGTGGATAGAGAATGAAGTTTGAACAATGGCAGTCAGAAGTTCAAAATCACTGAAGTCTTACGTCAAGGGGTAGGCATGACAGGATGGGTTCTTTAATCATTGAGAAATGGATTAGGTGTTGAGCTTCAAGGAAGATTTCCCCCTCCCCCCCAAAAAAACAAAACAAAACACCAACAACTATGTTTCATATTAGATATCTTCACTTCTATCAATCAGTGATCGTACAGCATAATTCTAAAGCCCTTTACCATTCTTGTTGTCCCAGGCTTGATGTTCTGGTTTATCAATGTTCTTCCTAAAATGTAGTATCTAGAATTGAACACAAATGTGTGGGCTTATCAGAGGAGGATAAATTGTAACTATTTCTTTTTTTCTAGACATGGAACCTTTCAATGTAGCCTAAAATCCATTAGATTTTTAGGTTCTGTGTTACATTGTTTGACTCCTACCATTTCTGTAAAAGCTGCAAACATCTCTCTGCTTTGAAATGTTGTTTAGATGCATATCACCATTTTGTACTTGGGAATTTAATCAGTTTTTATTCCATTTAAATGGACATACATAAATTATGTATATGTAATTAGTCTCTGAATAAAAAACAATTTATATGTGTTATACATACATATACACACATATATGAAATATACATGGCTAGCATGAGAGATTTTATCAAATACTTTCCAGAAATTCAGGCTTTCTATGCCTATTGTATTTCCTTCTATTGCATTTCTACCTTGTCATAGACGATAATAAGGTTAGACTTGCATAATCATTACTTAATTAAGGAAAAAAACTAGTGGTAGCTACCATAGGGCCTTGCCTGAGCAGGCTGGCATCAGTGGAGCTTTTCCATTGCCCTTATTACCACTAACCCTACCCAGCCTACCAGGTTGTGTCCAGTAGATCCTTCTCATGGAGTCCTTAAGCTCTTCCAGTTTTCTGGTGACCCTTTATCTCAACCCCTTGGAAAGGATTCCAGAGTTCTTGTTCTAGTTCTTCCCTCAAGTACGCCCTTCCCTGCTCAGCAACCATGGATCAGTGCCTGCAAAATCAATAAAAATAGAAGTATGAGGCATATCTGCTCATTCTGCTTCGGTGAACAGGAGCTTTCTCCAAAACTTGTGTTAAGATAAAGGACAATTGAGGGCAGCTAGGTAGTGCAGTGAATAGGGCACCAGCCCTGAAGTCATGGGCTGAGTTCAAATTTGGTTTAGTCACTTAACACTTCCTAGCTGTGTGACACTGGGCAAGTCACTTAACCCCAATTGCCTTAGAAAAAAAAAAAAAAAAAAAAAAGATAAAGGATCATCTCTCTTGTTACTATATCTTCAGGCCCATTCATAGCCATATGACCTGATAGTACACTCTGTGGTATCTTGTTGAACCTTGGATCTTGTTCACACTGCCACTAAGCACATCCATCTACCATGTAACTGACCATCTTTAATGTTTTGTCTTACTTAACTAGAATATGAATTCCTTGGGAATAGAGATTATTGTTTTTACCTCACTAATACTTTTCCTCATCTGCCCTCATTAACATTTCAGTTCTCCTATAAGATTAATCATTTATTAGGTAATCAGTATATTGTAACATTCTTGAAAATAATACGCCGGTGCTATATAACGCTTCATTTTTCTTGTTTTGGAAAAGGAGCATTGATTTTCTTAAGTTTAGAAAATACTGAGTAAGTAGTACCTTGATTCTTTACCACACTTGTTAAGTGAGAATCTTATATCTTTTAATAATAAATGGGAATTAAGTCCATAGATAGATATTTTTGTTTTACTTTGCTTCATTTCTGTACATGTCTTTCCCCACCTCTTAGTCCTTTAGAGCTTTAACCATATTTCTTTTTTAATTTTTTGTATGTATGTCCAGTAACTAATCCAGAACTTGGTGCACAGTAAATATGCTAGTTCAGTTGCTTGATTCACCTTCAAATAGATGAATCCAAAGTCTATTTCATTCTCAGAATTGCTTGTATTTATAACAAGAATTTTGTTTCCTTGGGATAAATAATTTTTTTATTTTATTTTAGGAATCTTTCAAAGAAATATCAACCCAAAAAGAATTCAAAGGAAGAAGAAGAATACAAGTATGTTTATTATCAATTGTCTACAAACATTGATGATGATTATCTTGTAGAAGGGAGAGGAAGCAGGCACCCGCAAGATAGGCTTAATTTCTCCTTATTTTAAAGGACTGAAGAGAAATTATAGCTGTTGAAATTTGTTATGCAACATGATAATTATGGAAATATATATAGAAGAATTGATTATATATATTGAATTTATATTGTTTAATATATATTGAATTACTTGTAGTCTTAAGAGAAGGGGTGGGAGAAAAAAATTTGAAGCAGTTTTGCAAGGATGAATGTTGAAAACTATGCATATATTTTGAAAATAAAAAGCTTTTTAAAAATAAATTTTTAAAAGAGAGAAAATATAGCTATTTATTTTATAAAGGACAAACAACAAAATAGAGGGAATTTTTCTCAGCTGGTCATTTAACACATTGTTTTGGATACTATTAAAGCCCCCCAAAAAAGATAAAAGGGATTCATTCTATTCCCATTTTCCAGTTATATTAATACAATTAGGAATACATGTAATATATAACCTAGCATTTTCTAAAGAATGGAGATTATTAATATTTGTAATCATAATGTTCTTAATATAATACCTGTGTTCCTCAACTGGAAAGTGTCCATATCACTCATATAGTATTTGGTAGAAATAAGAGACTTTTTAAAAAATGTCACCAATTCTTACCACAGAAGTTCTTTTACTTGAGTTAGATAAGAAGTGATGAAATTGTCTTAACTATGAAAAAATCATCCATTAAGCAGAATACTTCAGCTTTATTTAAGTCAGTACAACCACTAAGGCATTTTTTTAAAATCTGTAATTAAATTAGGAGTTATTTTAATGAAAATGTTTAATGATTTGTCTGAATCCCTTTTGGGAACTCTTGCAAATTAACTTATTTTAATTAATATTCCGAGTAGCTAGCAATATGGGATGATGGAAGAGATCTGTGGCTTTGTATAACTAAATGCAGTAATACAAACTTCTCTTTCTGTGTACTTTACAGGTATACATCATGTAAAGCTTTCATTTCCACTTTGAATGAAATGAATGATTATGCAGGGCAACATGAAGTTATTTCAGAGAACATGACCTCACAGATTACTGTGGAATTAACTCGATATGTACAGGAACTAAAGCAAGAAAGAAAATCGGTAATTAGCCATTTCTTTCAAATGATAAAGTTTGTAATCAGGTAATGGGATTCTAGAATTGGATAACACTTAAATTAGAGATAGTTGCCAATATGAAAATAATGGGTAAGGAATATGACAAAATAGGTACAAATTATAGGGCAAATCATAAAAGTTTTTGTTTTTCAAGTATTTGAGGAAATAAGAAAGATATTAAAAAGATAGTAATAATAAGTATCATGACATATGAATATGGCTGCCCTTGGTACTAGTTCAATAAAAATATAAGTCCTACTCTGATATGTGTTAGGTCTATGATACTGGCCAAGTCACATTCTTCATTGTAACACAGGAGTCTTTTTATAAATTGCAGTTGAGTTGCTGATCTGTATTGGTGGAATGAGTTTTCGTAACTCAGCTTTATTATGTTTATGACAGATCTACGCAAAAATAAGTAATCTGCATGATTAAGTGTTAAATGGATTAAATTTTCTATAAAAGTTAAAGTGAAGTAAAAGTGATTGAAGAGAGATTATAAATGATCTCTATCACTTGTTGATATTTTACATTTATCCCTTCTAATTTCATGTTACCCAATAAAGTCTTAGATTTCACTTTTTACAACCTTTACACTTCTTTCTGAAGGCTTTCACTAATTCTGGAGGGGATGGAAAGTAATAGGATTTCCATGTGCAGTGAATCTGCCTTGGGGCACAGTCAGTAGAAAAACATATTTTAAAAAAGGAACAACATATTTGTATAAATGTTAGCTTTTACTTTAGTTAGTTAATTTTTAAATTAATTATATTATTATTATTGACTTAGCCAGTATTCTTCTTTTGTAATCTTACTATAGAACCTGAACTCTAGTGCATGGTTTAGGGTACATTTAGTAAAGGGTGCTGACAAGTCCAATTTGAGGGTAATAAATGATTACAATGAATTCTTTGTGAATGATTTGAAAACAGAAATTTATGTTTGTCAGAGCACTGATGCAAACAGCAGTAATTGCTCAGTTATATTCTCAGTCCAAGTCACTTTTGTATGGAAACTAACTATAACAGTAAGATGAGATTCAAAATAATGCATGATTACTATCTATGATAAAAAAAACAAAAAATCTAAATACTTGAATTGGACTAGTTCTCTGCTTCCTATTCTTTCCTTGGACTTGCAAAGTATTATACCTTCATTTGGCTTTTACAGTAGATTAAGCTTGGTGTGAATACAGTTTTATCTGTCCCTGTTGGCCAGCCTTTCTATATGTATACAGTTAGAATTTTAGTCAGATTTCTATATTTATTTTAATAAGTAGTTAAGTTCTGTTTCTGGCAACAGTAATAAGATAGAAAAACAAGAGAAACTTTAAACTCAAATGCAAAGATGCTATTGAAAAAACACCAGACGTTGAATCAAAAGATTGAAATTCTTGTTCAAGGTTCTACTTTTTATAAGCCAAATTAATTTGTTCATATCACTTAACTTCCTGGAGCCTCTGGTTCTTTAAAATGGCTATAATGATAATTGTTACAGAATTGTAAAGTTTGTGAAAGGTACAATATATAAAGTATTTTGGAATCTTAAAGTACTATGTTAATATAAGCTTATTATTTTAAGTTTTGTGTATTCTTGATGACTTAATTCTTGATTGTCCTCCCTTCTTGGTCTCTGATAGCTAAGATTGTCTGTCTTATCTTTAGTCTTATTCATTATTAATGACTCACTTAGCACTACATAGGTAAAAAGGAACAGTCTTCTAATTTTACAGATGAGAAAACTGAGAGCCAGAAAGGTAAAATGATTTGTCACTGCACAAGTAGTAAGTGACAGAGCTAGGATTTAAATGAGGACTTTTTTTAGATTAGTCTCCAAATGAAATACCATTTTACTGCCCTCTAATATATTCCCAGCTTTTTGTTCATATAGCTATTTATTGTCAGTTCTTCTTTTATTCAAGCAGATGGTAACTTTTCACATCTTTCTATCTTGTGAAATTCTTGTTCATAACCTTTCCTATGTCCTTCATAGAGAATCTACCCATGAAACATGTAATAAATAAAAAAATAAATAATATCCCATTAGATTGTGATTCTTGATACTTGATATGTTTATTTGATTTATGTAAATGAATTAATGATATAAATTAAACAAGAGGCTGTGTTTTTTACTAGGTAAAGAGTCAACTTCTGGGTAAGGAAAACTTGGACTTGATGTTGCATTTGGTACAAAATAGTTATGTGACCATGATCAAGTCACTTAATTTGCCCAAATCTCTTATTGGATAATTAGATGGTGCAGTGGATAGAATATTGGCCCTGGCATCAGGAGGAGCTGAGTTCAAATTCAGCTTCAAATATTTACTAACTGTGTGACCCAGACAAGTCACTTAACCTCTGTTTACTCTGTTTATTTACTTATTGGTAAGATGAAGATAATATTAGCTAGCATCTACATTTCAGGATTGTTGTCAGGAGCAAATGAGAAAATAGTTGTAAAAGGCTTAGCATACTGTTGGCACACTACATGAATGCTAGCTAGTAGTAGTAGTAGTAGTAGTAGTAGTAGTAGTAGTAGTAGTGGTGGTAGTAGTGGTAGTAGTGGTAGTAGTGGTAGTGTTTTTGAGATTCTTACTAGAAAGTGTGGTTTTGAACTAGATATGATTTTCAGTGGCTTTTTTCAATGTCCTCAGGGAAATAAATATATAATTAAAGCTGCATAGAGAGATGATGAACTCATTGCTAGATGGCCAATATGAGAGAGGTTTTTTTGTTTTTTGTTTTTGCTTCATCATACACATTTATTTCCAGAGGAATTGTTTTTCCTTTTGGAGGGAGGGAGGGAGATGAGAGAGAAAATAGATTCATGTTAATTTAAAAAGATAGCTTTGTATTCATACCATACTGGTAATATATCTGTGAAACTACCTTTTCATATTGACAGGTTTTTTTTTTTTTTACTTCCAAGTTTAAGTATACAGCTATACTATTTAATATCTTTTTTTCTTGCATGTTGGTTCATATTTTGAACTTGCTAATGTTGTGGGCTAAAATTCTTTAGATTGAAGGAATAATGTGATTGTTTTATAAGCAAAAGTAGCATTATTTTCACAGAATTGTTACTTTGGTCTGATAACTTATAATAGAATCTCATTTCTAAATATAAATGTCATAATCACTGGTAACAGCAGACATTTAAGAAGTAAGAGAAATTAAACATAGGTATACTAATAACCTTAAGAAAAATATAACTGTGATATATATTTGTAGCTAATTGCTCAATGAATGTTATGTTTTAATAAGTCTTAAAATTTTCCCGATATTTTTGCACTTTTTAATGTTATCCAATGAAAACTTGTTTCCCCTTCCATATCTTTTTGTACATAATTTTTCATAGTTTAAAATCAGTTTAGTTCAATAAACATTTAAAAATACATTTATTATATGTAAAGCTCTGTGATAGATGCTAAGGCAGGATGTAGAGGAGGAATTAGTAAAGGTGCCATATTCACACAATTATAATGTAGAAGACATAAATGAAGATACAAAAAAGTATGAGATTTGAAGGAGGAAATTGTAAACATAGGAAATTTAAGAAAGGCTTCATATAATTAAATGAAATTTAAGTTAAGCTTTAAGTGGAAGCCGAGGAAGTGTATAGATATTCTAAGAAGAAGCAACAACATGAACAAAGATATGGATGGAGGAAGAAAAGTACAGGGCTTATTTATAACTGAGAAAATGTCTTGGTAGAAAACTGGAAAGGATACTAATGACACTGGATTTTGGAAGGTCTTGAACAATTGACCTTTCCTGTGTAACTTTTGAATTTTACTCTGTAACCATCAAAGAAAAAACCTTTGAAGATTTTATGTCAGAAAAGAAAGGTGGAATTTCCAAAATTACTGGCTCATGTTTTTGCATGAAATTTCTCCAAATCCAGTGAAATAAAGTTAGAACAATACCATTTCATCTGGAAAATTTTAAAGATACTTAAATAGTTGATTCACTGAGAAAGTTATTCTCAGAGCAAAAAATAGTATGGTCTTATTTGATTTTTTATATGTTCAAGAGGAAAGAAGGGAAGGATAAGAAGAATGAAATTCCATTTGACGTCAGAATTTGATTAACGTATATCATTGAGTAGGCAATTTAAACTTATTTCTGCTTCTCTTTCTCCAACTATAAAGTTGAATACTTTCTACAGTACCCAAATGATTGAATTTAAGAATTACTAATCAGACATTATTATATTTGCAGGCTCATTGTTTTTTTTTTGTAATAAAAAAAATTATATTAAATGGATTGTTTTGAAAGCTGTAATTCTGACATTAAAATCCTAAAGGACTAGACAAATGAGTGCTCTAATTTTATAGATGGGGAAATAAGAATCCCATAGAAGTTAATATTTGACTTACAAAAACAGTATCATACAGGTAGCAAGTAGAAGAGAACCTAAATCATTTAACTCAAAAATAAATGTTCTTATTCCCATCTGATGTTTCTTTTATAATTATGATATATTCTAAATATGACAAGTGTTAGTTGAAAATGAGAGGGTATTTTGACAAGTAAATCTAGAAGTAGAACCTAGTGTTAAAAAGAGATGAATTTAAAAAGCAGGTTCTTAAAATCTTTATTAGTCATTTTTTTATTTCAATTTTTAGTCATTATGACATACTGATAGAGTTGGGAGAATAATATGTCATCTTAATTTTATCTTATAATGACTTGGTGCTTTTTTTAGTTGGCAAAACACTGAACTTTTTTTTTTTTTTTTTTTTTTTTTTTTTTACAATGGATACAATCAGTGATCAGATTTTTGGCAACTAGAATTTAAAATAGATTTTGACAGATATTGTTAATCTTTCTTCAGCCCTTAATTTAAAACACAAAATTAATAATTTTATGAGGAATAATTAATTTCTAAAATGTATAATACTTAATGGCAAATAATAATTTGCAAGTGAAATATTAACCAGCAGCATATTTGTTACAAAACTGTCCAGGGCACTGTTAAAAATGCAGTAAATACTGGGATTATATCCCAAAGAGATTATAAAGAAGGGAAAGGGACCTGTATGTGCACGAATGTTTGTGGCAGCCCTTTTTGTAGTGGCTAGAAACTGGAAACTGAATGGATGTCCATCAGTTGGAGAATGGCTGAATAAATTGTGGTATATGAAAATTATGGAATATTACTGTTCTGTAAGAAATGACCAACAGGATGATTTCAGAAAGGCCTGGAGAGACTTACACGAACTGATGCTGAGTGAAATGAGCAGGACCAGGAGATCATTATATACTTCTACAACAATACTAGATGATGACCAGTTCTGATGGATCAGGCCATCCTCAGCAACGAGATCAACCAAATCATTTCTAATGGAGCAGTAATGAACTGAACTAGCTATACCCAGAAAAAGAACTCTGGGGAGATGACTAAAAACCATTACATTGAATTCCCAATCCCTATATTTATGCCCACCTGCATTTTTGATTTCCTTCACAAGCTAATTGTACAATAATTCAGAGTGTGATTCTTTTTGTACAGCAAAATAATGTTTTGTTCATGTATACTTATTGTGTATCTAAGTTATATTTTAATATATTTTAACATCTACTGGTCATCCTGACATTTAGGGGAGGGGGTGGGGGGGTAAGAGGTGAAAAATTGGAACAAGAGGTTTGGCAATTGTTAATGCTGTAAAGTTACCCATGTATATATCCTGTAAATAAAAGGCTATTAAATAAAAAAAATTAAAAAAATAAAAATAAATAAAAATAAAAATGCAGTAAATTTACCAAATTTAATATAGTCTACAAATTCACCACATTTTAATGCAAACATGAATGAGTTGGTCCATACAGAATTTCAAAAACATACTTATTATGTTTTATTAATAAATACATATTTATGAAATAACCTGCCAGGGACGGTACTGCGCACTGGTGATAGATTCAGTGAATGAAACATTCCCTATTTGTAACTCTAATTTTAACAAGTTTTGGCAAATTTTCAACTCTTAACAGGAAAGAAAGTACACATTTAAATATGTACAAGACAAATACAAAAAAAAATTAATATGAAAAAATAGAAAGTATTTTAATGTGAAACATTTAATTAAACTTTAGCAGAAAGCCAAATTACTTGCACTAATGCTACTTGATATAATCAATTTATGCATGGACTGGACAAATTGTAATGTAGAAAATCTAGAAATGATTTCACATCTTTACATATATATTTTACTTCTATATTCATTCTTTGATAGAAATGAAATTTCATTTGCTAATATTAGCTATTCTTTTAGGAGACAGAAATGTATAGGATCAAGGACTAAAAGCATCCATGATAAATTATGTAGTCAAACCCTAACTTCTTATGATTAGGATCTCTTTTAATCAACTCAATCCAATGTGATTGGCATATTATCTGATGATCAAGGTGCAGTAACTTAAAGATCTAGAAGGAGAACCAGAATTTGGTTCTAGTTCTCAAAACACTCTCCTAAAAGAAGTCATACCACTCAGCACAACACTGGTGACTTACGAATTAATTCTTTTGAAAATATTCATTTTAAAGCATTCCATATACCTATATAGTGCAATTTTACAGTATATTTCATTTAAAGATTTTTGTACTTATCTCTTTTTAACTTCATTTCCAAATATCTTTTTTTTTCTAAAATCCTGCCACTCAGTGAAGCAGTTCATGAAACAAGAGCAACAAAATAGCAACAACAGAAAAGCAGGGGAAATGCAGTGTAGGCTAATTAATCAACTTAGTTTGTTATGATAATATACATAATGTTCTAATCCCATAAAACCATCTCTGTAAAGAAGGAAGGGAGTTGCATTTTCCTATTTCTTCTTCAATTTTCTTTTTTCTTTTTATGAATTCATCTCTTCTTTGGGAACAAATTTGATCATTAAAATTAGAATGTTCTGGTTTGGATTTCATTGTTGTATTTTCAGTTTTTTTTATGTACCATAGTTTGTTTAACTATTCCTCCTATTGATGGATATGTTTTGTTTCCTGCTCTCTGCTACCACAAAAGTGCTGCTATGAATGTTTTAGAGTATATAAGATCTTATTTTATTTTCTGCCTTAGACGTTCATGAGGTATATATCTGGTATTGTGATCTTTATGTCAAAGGATTTGACATTTGTCACTTTTTTGAAGATAATTTTTTAAGTAATTGATTTCTTTTTTTTTTTTTTACATCACTTTTATTTCCCACTGTGTTTGTCCTCTCCCATCCTGAGAAGGCCATCCCTTATTATGAAGAAAATGAAGAAGAAAGTACATTAAAGCTATTTTAAATTAAAGCTATTTATCATATTCAAAGTTTGACACTGTAAGAAGTATTGTTGAAGGCAAGAAGGGATCCATGCCTTTGATCCCTCATCTCTACAAAGAAAGTAGAGAGATGTATTCTCTTCAGTTCTTTAAGGACAAACTTTTTTCATTATAATTTTATCATTTCATTTTTATTGTTGTACTACTGCTTTTCTTTGTTTCCATGGTTGTTGATGTTGTATATATTGCTTACTTCATTTTCTATACATGCTTCAATATATTCATTTCATAGTAATATTCCATTCTGTTCATGTGTCTTAATTTACTTAGTCACTGTCTAATAAATGGGCATTCAATTTTTGACAACTACAAAAAAATTAGTAATAAATATTTTAGTTTATTTGAGGCCTTTCATTGATTTCCTTGAGGATATGCCTAGTGGTAGAATCTATAGATCAAAGAATATTTGTTAAATACTTATTACATGCCAGGCACTGTATTAAGTGCTAGGGATACAAAGAAAAGCAAGAAATCATCTCTGCTTCAAGGATGTCACAATAATGGGAGAAATATCATGAAAACCAATATTTTAAAACAAGATATGTACAGGATAAATTGGGGATAATAAATAGGGAGAAGGCACTAATCTTAATGGGAATCACAAAAGGTTTCTTGTAGAAAGTTTTTCTTAGCTAAGACTTGAAGGGAAGCCAATATATCCAGGAAGTAGAGATAAAAAAGAGAATTCCAGATAGTGTCTGGAGATGGAGTATTTTATGTGAATAAAATATATTGAAAGGAGTAAGTTTTAAGAAGACTGGAAAAGTAGGTGGGGGCTACGTTGTGAAAGACTTTGAATGCAACACAAGAGAATTTTGTATTTGACTGAGGTGAAAGGGAGCCATTGGAGTTTATTGAATGTGTGCAGGAGTTGTCATGGTTAGCTCCCTGTTTTAAGAAGTTCATTTGGCAGTTGAGTGGAGGATGTACTAGATTGAGAGAAACCTGCGTCAGGGAGACTAAGTAGCTAGCTATGGCAAAAATCCAGGTGTGACCATGATAAAGATCTGAACCAGAGTAGTGGCAGTGTCAGAGAGAAGATATATATTCAATAGTTGTTAAGGTAAAAGCAACAACACTCAGTTTATGGATTTGTATATTACAGGGTAAGAGAGTGAGAAATCAAGAATGATGATGAAATATTGTGTGATGGAGTGACTTCAAGGATAATCTTGTTCTTAATGGTAATGGAAAAGTTCTGAATTGGGAGTAGGGAATTTGGAAATAGGAAGATAATGACTTCAGTTTTAGATATGTTGCATTTAAGGTAACTCAAATGCATCATCCAATTTGAGTTGTCCAAAAAGTACTTGAAGATGTGAGATTGAAAGTTAGGAAAAAGATTAGAGATGAATAAGTAGATTTGAGAATCATTAGCATATAGAAAACAATTATAACCATGAAGTTGATGAGATTAAATAATAAAATAATAAATTGTGAAAAGATAAGAGGACCCAGGAGAGAGCCTTTGAGACCCTGGGGGATACCCATCTTTAGCAGACTTGACCTAGGTGAACAGATCCAGCAAAAGAAACTCAATGGGGTCTCTGGAATAGAGGTTAGGATACAGAAAGATTGGAAGAACTACTCTGATGAAGAGGTTAATGAATTAGGTAGGGACATCTAAAAGGACTGCTTTGCCATTGTGAAGATCCAGTTGGAGTTATGTGATATAAATTTGTAGTGGATCCAATGAACACAGTTTTCATGTTTTTTCAGCTTTATTAAGTTCTTATTTGGGTAGAAGCAAAGTCCACAGTAGATGGTGGGAATAATCTAAGGTTGAAGCTTGGCAGGGTCAGATTAGCAATATGATGATGATACAAGGGATTCAAGGAAAGATGGACAGAACAGAGTTGAATTGGGTCACTAAAAGGTCAAGATGAAGAAGAGAGGAGAGTGTAGCCAGTGTAGAGTTAATGGCCCGGGAAAGAATTGAGAGTTTGAGGTATTAGAGGTCAAGGAGATAATTAAGCACAGGGTTTAGAATTCAAGGCAGAGGAAGAGATGGAATGACACCCATTTTTGATGAGAAAGGAATTTGAGATTTCATGAGCATGGAGGTGCTGAATTTAACAAGATGATATTTAATAAGGATGAGGTAGTTTGAGATCCTACATTTGTGAAGTCAATTTTTTTTAATGCAAACAGGATGAATGGTGCATGCATAGATTTTATTGGACTGCAAGGTCAATGTAAGTTAGCATTTGAGACAGCAGACTAAAACTGTATTGTAGTTTAAGCTATGTTAAGAGAATTATAGTTTATAATTTCTGCAACAAAATAAGGTATAATCTCTTTGTGCTATTCACATTTTTTCAGTGATTGCTCTTCTAAATACGTTTTGCAATTCTTTAAAATGATTTTTGTAGTTTGATGTGGCAGTGAATAAATAGATTTAGGTGGAACTGTCATTTTAATTGTACTAACTCAATTTGTGAACAATTAATATTTCTTCATTTGCTTAGATCTGACTTTATTTGGAAAGTGTTTTGTAATTGTGTTCTTATAGTTCTTGAATTTGTATTGACAGATAGACTCCCAGGTATCTTATATTGTCTGTAGTTTTTTTAGATAGAATTTCTCTTTGTCTCTTCTTGCTGGACTGTGTTGGTAATTATAGAAATGCTGATGATCTATATGTTTTCATTTTGTAAACTGCAACTTTGTTAAAGTTGTTAATTTCTTAAATTAGTATTTTAAGTTAATTCTCCAAGATTCTTTAAGTATATCATCATATTGTCTGCAAAGAATGATAGTTTTGGTTTTTTGTTGCTCATTGTTCTTTGATTTCATTTTCTTGTCTTACTGCTATAGCTAGCATTTCTAATACATTTTTGAATAATTGTGGTAAAAAATGGACATTCTTATTTTTGTCACTTTTTTTTTTTTTTTTTCCTGAGGCAATTGGAGTTAAGTGACTTGCCCAGTGTCACACAGCGAGGAAGTGTTAAGTGTCTGAAATCAAATTTGAACTCAGGTCCTCCAGACGTCAGGACTGGTACTCTATCCACTGCACCACCTAGCTGCCCCTATTTTGGTCACTTTTAAAAAACAAAATTGCATCTTTTTCTAAATTCAATTAGTTCAATCTCACTAAAAAATGTATTTGGTTTATCTCTCTTTATTTTCTTTTATTCTAAAATTAAAGCACAAAAATTGAGCATTTCCATAGACACACTAGAATATGAGCGTTTTGTATGAAATCATAAATTTCCATTTCATTCTACTTGCTTTTAAAATAATGTACAATATACTTTAACATATTTAATATGTATGGGACTATCTGCCATCCAAGGGAGGGGGTGAAGGGAAGGAAGGGAAAAGTTGGAACAGAAGTTTTTGCAAGTGTCAATGTTGAAAAATTACCCATGCATATGTTTTGTCAATAAAAAGCTATAATAAAAAAAATAATGTATAAAATTAATTCTTTGGGCAGAACTCTTACAGGTAAGAGTATTGAGGGGGAGGGAGAAATAGGGAAGAAGAAGAAAGGGTTCTGTTGCCCAATTGGCCAGTTCAGTGGGTCCCCAGTGGGGCAGCCCTACTCACAGCAGTTGTCTGTCCTTTGTTCTCAAAGAGGACCATGATATCAGGGAGGTGAGGCCATGACATGCAAATAAGTTGTATTTAAGTGAGGGTAGACAGTGTAAAGTCATCAGTCTCACTTTCTCCTCCAGAGCCATGTGGATCCAGTGGCAAAATATAGATCAGGATAATTGGAGATGGCTCTGGATGCAGTAGGAGACTTTTTAAGCTAAGGTCTGTCTCTCTATGTCTGTCTGTCTGTCTCTCTCCCCATATATGCATACATACATATATATGTATTATAAATATACATATATATTTTCCCCCAGTTACATGTAAAGCAATTTTTTTACATTTGTCTTTAAAGTTTTGAGTTTCAGATTCTCCCCCTTCCTCCCCACATCCTTCCACATTGAGAAGGCTCATGTGAAATTGTGTAAAGTATTTACATAAAAGTCATGTTATAAAAGAAAACATAGATTTCCCCCCCTCAAAAAAATAACCCTTAAGAAAAAAGTGTGCTTCAGGCTCTATTCAGACACAATCAGTTCTTTTTCTGGGTATGGATATAAACTAAGGTCTTTTAACTGGTTTCAGTTTAACTCAGCCCACACTCATTTTTCGATTAAGAATAGGTAATATTTGGAGCTTAGAATGGTCTTTTTTACCCAGTTAAAAAAAAAAATCCAGTCTGGGAGGGGAAGACCCTTTGGGTTTCCAGCCAGAACAGAAACAATTGCTATTTACATTCACTTTAAGTCAATCTGGGCCCAAACTATGACCAAGTAGGGTATAATATTGGACCTGTTGTTGAGCAGTCAATGAGATCTCAAGTGGTTTGAGTTGAAGGCATGGTCTTTAAGAAAGATATCTTAAAAGTAAATCTCAAGACATCTTGGGAGGTTTCAGGAATCAAAAAATAGTTACATTCCTTTTGGCAGAGCACCAACTCATAATGGTATGTAGAAAAAAACCAAAGAACCAAAAAAAAAAAAAGAAAGAATTGTGTTGCTCAACTAACCAGTTAAGTTGGATCTGTAGTAGGGCAGCTCTACTCACTGAGGCTGTTCTAAGTTGGATGAATGGGTGTGAAGCCTCAGTCAGATTGAAATTATTAAAAGATCCTAGCTTGAAAAGGCAAGGTGCCTCCCACTGTCTTCAGTGCCATCTCTAGTTTTCTTGATCTATATCTTGCCACTGGATCCAGATGACTCTGGAGAAGGAAGTGAGACTGGTGGCTTTTTACAGCCCTCCCTCACATAAATCCAACTTATTTGTTTTTCGTGGCATCACCTCCCTGATATCATGGTCCTCTTTGAGAATGAAGGAAAAGCAACAATAAAACAAGAAAATAAATTCTATCTGTTACTGTCAAAATGGTTCAGCTTATCTATGCTTCCTTTTAAACTTCTGTTTTTTTCCGTGCATTAAAAAAATGTTTCAGAGGCCTTATTTTTGTCATCACTCTTGCTAATCTTGCTTATTTCCTCATACTTCACTTGCATTAAAAACAAATGGGAAAAAACTCAATAGCCCTTGTAATAAGCATAGTCGAAAATAATGAATCCACAGAGATCTTCAAAAATATATGTTTTTGCACCATATGTCTGTCTATTTTATCTCTGTCATAAGATAGGTCACTTGTTTCGTCACTGATTGTAATTCTCAAGTTTTTCAAAGTTGTTTTTCTTTATAATGTTTCTGTCCAGGCAAATGTAATCCTTGCTTTCAGGTGTCTGAGGCTAGCGGATCATCTGTGCTTTAATGGTTTGAATAATGCAGCAGAGCTAAGCTGGTTGAGTGTTTCCACGAAGTCCAGCACCAGTATATGAGTTCTTAGAAGCAAGGGGACATCAAACTGCCTAAGGAAGGACTAACTGACCCAAGCTGGAATTAGATTAGGTCAAAGGGCTCATGACAGTCAGTAGTAAGATTATGAAATATCTTTTATATTTAAGTTCAGCTAACAGCTAACGAGTTCTTTTTGAACTTGTTGTAGTTGACAGTGCTATTTTAAACCTTTTTGTTTTTTGCCAAAATGTTTTCTGGATTTTTCAGCAGTTCTAATGAAATAGGGCATGCTTCCCAGTGATAGGCAGGAACCAACATGTACTAGCTATTAACTTTTCAGTGTGAATATTTAAACTGGAAATTGGTAAGCATTACAAATCAGGACTTGATTTTTTTTTTAATTTTATTGATTCTCTAAACTTAAAAAAGTAATGGAAAATACTAATAAATGCAAATCAATAATAAAAACCTTATTGTGCACTTTAAAATTTTTGTCAGAATATTTTTGGGGGAGGCAATTGGGTTAAGTGACTTGCCCAGGGCCACACACTAGTAAGTGTCTGAGGCTGGATTTGAACTCAGGTCCTCCTGAGTTCAGACCAGTATTCTATCCACTGCACCATGTAGTTGCCCCCAAAATATTTTTAAAACATTGGAACATTGGAAGAAGCATTTCTCAAGTGCCTACTTTGTGCTGGAAACTATGCTAAGTGTTTTAGAAATATTATCTCATTTGATTATTTATTTAATTTGTTTCAATGATGACTTTCCTTTTTTTCTTTTTGATGTCACATAATTTTGATAATTAAACTTTTATAATATGAATTTTCAAATTATTATTCTCTTTTCATTTCTACTTCATTTTCATTATTTCCCTTGATATTGTAGATCTTTGTATACCTCTGAATGAATTTTGTCATTTTTTTTTCAATATTTTGGCAAGTTCTATAAAATAACTAGTAGTTAGTGTGGTATAGACCAAATCTGTAAAACAATGTTCTCATTTCCATTATATTGTTTTTTCCTAACCTGGGTATGGGAATATCCCTTCATTTATTTTAATTATTTTATTTATTATTGTGTTATTTAATACTTTATTTATTTAAAATATTCTGTCAATGAATTTATTATATGTCTTGTTTGTGGCTCAGTAAATTGAAAGACAAACATTTTATTGTTTTGGTAGTTCTAATGAAATTTCCTTTTCTATTATATTTTTCTAGATTTTTTTCTCAACATAGCATAGAAATACCAATGTTTATTTAGTTTCTTGTCACATTGTTTAAATCTGTTGTTTGAATTTCTATATTAGCCATGCTTTTTTATGATAATTATTTTGTTATCTACAAATAGAGATGATTTTTTTTCTCTCTCTTTTCCAATGTTTATATGTTAATTTATGTATTATTTCCTATTACTAGCATTTCCAGAATTTTGTCTAATAACAGTGGAAAGAGGGGACAGCTTTGTGGCTGTCCCTGATCTCCTCTTCCTCATATTTATTGGAATAATTTATGGCATTTCCTTGTTGCAGATGTTATCCTTTAGGTGAGGTGTGTGTGTGTGTGTGTGTGTGTGTGTGTGTGTGTACACACATCTATATTTCTTTGTTATTAAAACAAAGGCTCTCCTTAAATCTGCCATTTTTGTAACAGTATCCAAAAGGAAATACTGTCATTTGTTCAATTTTTGTTGAACCTGTGTTAGCTATTAATGACCATTTTTATACTTATTAAGTGCCTGTAAACTCCCCTTTTTTATAATATAATAATATAATAAAAAGCTTATTTTTCAAAATATGTGCAAAGATAGTTTTCAACATTCACCCCTGCAAAATCTTGTGTTCCAAAATTTTCTCCCTTCTTCACCACCTCTCTCCTCCTTTAGACAGCAAGCAGTGTTGAACGTGCAATTCTTCTAAATATATTTTTACATTATCATGCCACACAAGAAAAATCAGATCAAAAGGGGGGAAAATGGGAAAGAAAAAGAAAAAAACAAGCAAGCAAACAACAACAAAAAAGGTAAAAATACTGTGTTGTGATCCACATTCAATCTCCATAGTCATCTCTCTGGATGGAGATAGCGCATTGGTTCTCTCTCTTCCAAGTCTTTTGGAATTGGCCTGAATCATCTTATTATTGAAAAGACCCAAGTCCATCACAGTTGATCATGACATAATCTTTTTGTTGCTATATACAATATTCTTTTGCTTCCATTTACTTCACTTATCATCAGTTCATATAAGTCTCTCCAAACCTTTCTGAAATTATCTTGCTGATTGTTTCTTATAGAATAATAATATTCCATTACATTCATATGCCATAACTTATTCAGCCATTCCTGATGGGTATCTACTCAATTTCAGTTCTTTGCCATTACAAAAAGGGCTGCTACAAATATTTTTGCACATGTGGGTCCTTTTCTTTTCTTTTTTTTTTTTTTTTCTTTTGATCTCCTTGGCATACAGGCCCAGTAAAGACACTGCTGGATCAAAGGGTATGCACAGTTTGATAGTCCTTTGAGCTATCCAAATTGGTCTTCAGAATGGTTGAATCAGTTCACAACTCCAACAGCAATGTATTAATGTCTCATGAACTGTCCTTTATTAATGAAATTAAGAATTTTGCTAGTAAAAAAAAGTCTAAGTCACTGACTTAGAGTTTGATCAATCCACTTCTTTCATCTTTTTACACATCAGGACAATATTTAACAATTTCTTGTCTTTTTTCCTTTACTGTTCTACAAAATTTATCAGAGATCATAGTTGACACCTCAAAAATCACAATGTCAATTCTTAATGCTGTGTGATATTAATTTTCATTGATTTCTAATTGTAAGTAAGTAATATCACAAATGCAAGAATACTTTTAAAATCAGGCATTGTGAGGAAACAGAGCTTTTACAAATAATATGCTTAAATTAATAAAAAGTTTATGGTTTACTAAGTCAGATTGCCCTCTTTGGGAAGTAGAGGAGAAGAAAAGAGGGAGAAAAAATTTTGGAACTCAGAATCTTCAAATAAGTAAATGTTGAAAACTGTCTTTACTTGTAATTGAAAAAAAAAAGCAATACTATTAAGTGAAAAATTAAAATAAAAAAAGAAAGCTTTACAGTGTTTTTTTTGTTTTGTTTTGTTTGTTTGTTTGTTTTTTGGTAAAGCTGTTACCACACTCTAGTTGGTAAAATTACTATGCTGTGCTTTACCTTACAATAAAGTGACTCTCAAATGACAGGAAGTGTGCTTTTGCGTCACTTATTTTTACCATTGTGTAGAAATTCTTCAGACTTTAGAAAGTCAGGGGAATTTTTTCTGTTATTCTGAAAAACTATCTTATCCATTTGAGTTTATATCTGGAGAAATTTTTATTTTTATACTTCTCAAAAATAAATTACTTGTGATTGTTTAAAAAAATTAAGAAGAACAAATTAACTGAAGGGAATATTCAATGCTTGTATCTAGTGCCTGAGAAATTCTTGTTTTATTTGGCAGTCAATTCTAATAGAAAGGCTGCTTTATTAAAAAAAAAAAAAAGATTATTAAGGTGAAAAGCATTAGATAATTTTCACATTAGGTACTATAAATCTTCAGCTAGCACTAACTGTACTGTTTATCTTAGTATCATTGGAAAAGATGATTACAATATAGTTGTTGCTAAACTTTGGAGATGGCTTTGCATTTTTTTATTTTTCTGGGATATATAATTGTCTTGACAACTGATAGGATTGGAATAGACCTCCAAAATTGTGAGATTCAGTCCTCAAACTGAACTAATAACATATAGATTTTTTATAAATAAAAAATCTAAATTAATTTTTATTAAAATGTTTATACTTTATTTGTATTTTACAAATGTATAAATAACTTATAAAATATATTCTTATTTTTTGGAATGAAAATTTTATTTTTCAAACTTTTTGTTGGTAGCTTATTTTTATATTGTCTTCATTTTCCAGTACTTTCTCCCCCACTCAGAGAGTTATCTTATATAACAAAGAATCAGAAAGGAAATTTTTAAAAAGTTTAGCACTTCAGCTAAATCCAACCATGTGTGTGTGTGTGTGTGTGTGTGTGTGTGTGTGTGTATATATATATATATATAGTTGGATTGGAAATTCTGAAACATGTCTTCTTCAACTAATATTCTTAATCCACTTTACTATGTTTTTCTTTTTCTCATTTTGAATTCTTAAATTTATTTTAACCATAAGTTTATTTTCATATGTGAGAATTTTTATCATATTTATATTTCTTCTCCTTCTAGCATTTCCATGATGGTCGGAAGGCACAACAGCACATTGAAACTTGCTGGAAACAACTTGAATCAGTAAGTGAAACCTTTAAAAATATATTCATCGACTTTTTCAAAGCAACTTTAATGGAATTTTTTTTAAATAGTTCTAAGATAAGGTGAGTCCTAAAGGAGTACAATGAATATTATATTTTCTTAACAAGTATTTGTCCTGTTTGTTACTGAAATATATGCACATTTTAAGTGAAAGTATATGACACTGATTTCAGCAAATTATTTTAGACATAGGTGCTCTTTATTGAGCTTAATTTTAAGTAATTTATTTTGCTTCTTTGTAATGGTTTCATAATTAACTTTGTACTTTTCTTTTTGGCTTCTAGAGTAAACGACGATTTGAGAGAGATTGCAAAGAAGCTGACAGAGCACAACAGTATTTTGAAAAAATGGATGCTGACATTAATGTTACGAAAGCAGATGTTGAAAAGGTATACTCTGTCATATTTTTTCTTTCACTTCCCTATTAATCTTTGTCACTATTTGTCATTATCTTGAATCAGTTCTGCACAAAGTTCTACTTTCACATCCCACAGAAAGTACATTATTTGTGATGTTTCTCCTTTGTTGTTATTACTTTAAATTGCAGGATTTAAATTCAGTTGTTCTCACCATTGTGAATTTGGGAAATATAGTTATTGTTTGTATTATCACTAAGAAAAAAGGAGAAGTATTTTGGTACCAAATGTGAAAAGTATATAAGGAAGCTGACCTTAATAATCTCCTAAAAAACAAAACAAAACACCTTTCCTGTTAAAGAGTTGATTGCCAAATAAATCAAGAATTACCCATGTACTAGACACAAACATTGAATATTCCTCCCATTGATTTGGTTTTTTTCTTTACTTTTTTTTAACAATCATAAATAATTTATTTTTGAGAATCATTTAATGTGAAATTATACAAATAAAATTCTAAGGTATCCAGGGTGTTAACGTGGTCATCACAGATGGTAATCATGAAAACAATTGGCAAACATATTGAAGGAGGACTTAATCAGCCCCTGTATACAATTGGACACAGTTGTGTCATGTACCCTAAAACTCTAAACACTCTCTAAACTCTAAAACAAAATAGTCAGCTCAGATCAATAGAAGACTACTCTCCATTCAATGTCATCATCCTTCAAGGTAAGCTGCTGTAAGCATCTGCATCTGTTTTCTCCAAGTCCTCCTTCAATATGTTTGCCAATTGTTTTCATGATTACCATCTGTGATGACCACGTTAACACCCTGGATACCTTAGAATCAGCCAGAGTCAGGATAATCAAAAGTCTTTAGTCTTTATTCTTGATCTTTAGAAGTAGGATTAAATTGGATGGAAGCAGAATCTCCTTGACCTTCCTTCTCCCTCTTCTACCACCAAAATGACTCTGGCTAGTCTTACTCCACTCCCTAGTCCCTCCTACAATTCTCTGAATACACTAATCATTGAGCCAGCACAGGATAGTGGGAAGGGCTATTTTCCAAGCATATGCTCATAGAGTATTGTCCAATCGGTAATTAGCCTTAAGTGCTCGGCTGTCCTGACCTCAGTGCATCGACTCAGAGTTTCAAACCCATTACATGTCCTGCTTTCTTTTGTTTTAGAACACAGGTGGTCAAGCCATCCCTGACTTCTCAGGGAGGTGAGAACCCCAAAAAGAAGGTGATCACGCCCTCCCTGATTTCTTAGGAAAGGAAGTGAAAACACTGAAAAGGAGGTGATCACGTCCCCCCCAACTTCTCAGGAAGGGAGATGAAAAGCACCAAAGGGAAGTGGGGATTGCTAGTGAGTTTCTGGGCTGAAGGGTCTTATTAGAAACAGGTATACACAAACCCATCAGCATGGGAGGTATTGCACAAGCACATAGCAATAATGCATAAGCTATTAGTGATGACTCTCCCCACAGCTGGTGCAGGCTCAATGTGGTATAACAAACATGAACTGTACATACAAGTAGTGATATAACAAAGAATATGAATCAACATGGTATTGTAAAGATTTCCAGAAGTCCTAGAAGGAGAGTATGTAAACAAGAGTCACACATACGCCTTCTTCAGCAGCCAAGAGATAGTCCAGAACTAATCTATTGTCCATTGCTTCACGTGTCAGGGAATCCAATGATCCCCTCAAGTTTTTGAAGTCCTGCAACAGTCTTTTTATGTGTTAGGGAATCCAATGATTCCAGCAGATTTTGAAGTCCTGCAACAGTCTTATCATTTCTCAGAAAATCCAATGATTTCTGAGGGTTTTCAAGTCCTACAACAGTCTTATCGTGTCTCAGAGAATCCAATGATTCCTGAGGGTTTTCAAGTCCAACAATTTTTGATGTCCATGAGTCAAATGCCATAACTGCCAGGCTCTTTCAGTGGTGGGCACAGTCAGCGATGGAATCACCTGATGTTTCTTGGGTTTTCTCCTTCATTTCAAGTGTCTGCTCCGTCTCTCTCTGATGGACAAGGCGAATATGGCTCGTTGGCACCCATCTGATTCCTTCTCCATCTGTGGAGATACAAGCAAACCCTCTCCCCCAAGCAGTTAACCTTTCTGGTCCCTTCCATTCACCACTCTCTGGGTCTCTCCACATCACCTGGAGATTATCTAAAGATTATAAAAAGTTATAAAGATTATAAAGGTTATAAAACCTGTCTGCCCAAGCCAGTGCACCTTTGTCAAAAATCAAGAAGTTATTAGTATAAAGAGTTAGATTTAAAAGTTCTCTAGGGTTACCTGTGGCTCCCCCTTACTTTTGTTTTTGGAGGAACATCTTGATGTCTCTGTTTCTCCTCTCTACTATTTCCTATCCTTGAGGATTAAAAGATATGCTAGTGGTGTATAAAATCTTATACTGTGCACAAAAGTGTGCAAAATGTTTAGAAGTATATGGAGGTCCATTATCTGTTTTAATTACTTGTGGCACATCCATAATTACAAATACTTGGATAAGGAATTCAATGACCACTCAGGCTGTCTCTTTTGCTGCTAGTACTGCAAAAGTGAATCCTGAAAAGGTGTCTACCACAACATGGATAAAAGACAGGGGAACCAAAAGATTTATAATGGGACACATCCATCTGCCAAACTTCATTGGGTCTCAAACCACGAGGGTTCTTCCCTGGTGGCAGTGTAGGAGCATTGAAAGGAAGGCAAGTTATATAGGCTTTTACTATGCTTCTAGCTTCTTCTCTTGTTATTCCAAATTGTAAACGTAAAGCTCGAGCAGCCTAATGATATTTAAAATGAGATTCTTGGGCTTCCTGAAATAAAGGAGTATTGGCCAACATGGTTAGAAAGCTATCTGTCTTTGAATTACCATCAAAAATAGGACCTGGAAGTCCACTATGAGAGTGGACATGCAAGATATAAATCTTACCTGGATGCTTTCTCACTAGTTCTTAAAGTTCCTTAAAGAGCTGATATATATTAGAGGTTACAAATTTTATTTGGGCTATGGCAATTCTTTGGATCACACCTACTGAGTAGGCCGAATCAGATATTATATTTATATCTCTTGAATAATAAGTAAGAACTAGAATGATTGCATATAATTCATTCTGCTGAGTGGATTGAAAAGGAGTTCTGATTACTCTCTTTATAGTTAAGTCACAAGAATATACAGCACAAATATTATGTTTGGATGCATCTGTAAAGATAGTTGGTCCTTTAAGAGGAACTTTAGAAATCTTTTCTTCAAGAACCCATCGCCAATTATGTAATAGTCTGGTTATCTTTAATGGAGACCCATGTGTAAAATTTGGAGCCATGACTAATAAAATTTGCCACTCTGGGATGCATACATTAATTTGTGCATTAGTATAAAAGGTGTATATCTTGCCAGGTCTTATCCCAGATAATTGTGCTGCTCTCTTAATAGCCTTTAATAAAATTCTAGCCACAAGGACTGGGTAAGGAGTAAGGCTTTGTTCTGGTTGTGCCGGGAGGTTCACGTACTCTATCCAACTGTCTCCTTGATGAAGGACTGCTGTGGGTATCTCTTGTGTAGCAAAAACTGCTATTTCCAAGGGTTTTTGAGTGACTCTTTCAACCACATTGGATAAAGCCAGTTCAACTTCTCTCAAAGCCTCTTGATCTTCTTTTGTAAGCTGGCATGGTAAGTTTAAAGCACTGTCTCCCCTTAAATTGTCATATAACGGTTGCAACTGATAGGTAGTCAAGCCTAAAACTGGACGCATCCATTGGATATCTCCTATCAATTTCTAAAAGTCACTTAAGGTGTTTAGTTTCTCTGTTCTTAAGGACAGTTTTTGTACTGTAAGCACCTTAGGGTATACTTCATATCCTAAATATTGAAAAGAAGCATGTCTTAGAATTTTTTCTGGAGCTATGTGCAACATGTAGTTACATATGTTTCCATGGTCTTTTGTAGACATGCTTCTAACATTTATTCCTCAGGTGCACATCCCAATATATCATCCATGTAATGTAATAACATAATTTTTGGAAACGCTTTTGTTACTGGAGTAAGAGCAGCAGCAACATACATTTGACTTATAGTAGGGCTGTTTTTCATTCCCTGTGGCAAAACTGTCCATTCATATCTTTTATAAAGCTCTGCTAAATTAACACTGGGCACTGAAAAGGCAAATCTTTTCATATCTTCCTTATCTAGAGGGATAGAATAGAAACAATCCTTAATGTCTATAACTCAAAGAGGCCATCCTCTAGGCAATTGAGTAGGAGATGGAAGCCCAGGCTGAAGAGTTCCCATAGTTTCCATCTGTTCATTTACCTTTCTTAAATCAGTCAACATCCTCTATTTTACAGATTTCTTTCTTACAATAAATACTGGGGAATTCCAAGGACTTAGAGAAGGTTGTAAGTGTCTTTGGTCAAGTTGCTCCTGTATTATATCTAATAAGGCCTGAATTTTATCGCTACCTAAGAACCACTGTTCTATCCACACTAGTGTATCAGTTTTCCACTGGATAGGAAAGGTGAAAGTGTTGGCAGGCCTTCAACAGCAGCCCTGCCTAAGAAAATGGAGTACTCATTTTTAATCCTAATTATTGTAAAATGTCTCTTCCCCACAGATTGTTGGGGATTTTTTCAACTATAAAAATTTCACCTTCAAATATCCATCTCAAAGGAGTAGCACTAACTACAGCTGCTATTAATCCTCTTATGCCAGACATGTACGCGTCCGCCTTAATCTTTGGCCAGTGACTGGGCCAGTTGGCACCTCTAATAACTGTACGATCTGCACCAGTGTCTACCAATCCTTCTAATGATATACCATTTATATAGATAGTGAACATAGGTTGGTCAGCTGTCACAGCTACTGTCCAGTATATTCCTGGATTTTGTTGTTTGGAGTCAGAATCTGGGCGATTATCCCCAGATTGCTTATTAGGAGTCTGTATCAGTAAACCTGATGCTACTACTTCTCCTGGATGATAAATTACACATTGTCTACCTGTTTTAGTGATTGGGATATTATCTACACATTCCCCAATTTCCCACATCAGTGTATGGATGGGCACTGTTTTGTAAGTATATTCAGTAGGTGAAATGGTCAAGCCTACTGTGCCTGGAGGCAAGGGATCCATAGGCTGGAGAAAAACAGATTTTACCACTCCAGGAGGTATCTCAGTTGTCCCAGCTGCATATCTATTCTCCCCAACTGTAATCCCTTTCTCCCATCAGATTGCTTCCTGACTGGTTGATTGTATAATCCCCTTTTCCCATCAGATTGCTTCCTGGCTGATTGAACTTCTAGGTACTCTCTGGGTGCACCATCAGCTGCCATCATGCCCCAAGTGTTTTTTGCCTTGCGCCCTGGGACTGGGCCCCTCATCCCATTTCCCTGAATCAGTCTACATTCTGAGGCCCAATGGAAGCCTCTGTTGCATTTTGGACATGGGGTATTGGGTCTTATTCTCCCACACTGTTTTTTCACTCTGTCTCTATGCTAACGTTGAGCTTTCAGATGCCCTACTTTACCACACTGAAAGCATTGACGAGTTTCTCTAGAAGTCCCTTGCCAAAAGGGACCTTTTCTTCCCATATTGGGATCTTGGGAAATCTGCGTCATAACCTGGCTATAAAAGGCATTTGTGCCCACTGTGGCACAGTGTCTTATGATCTCCTCTAAAGGAGCATCCTTGTGTAGTCCTAGTATAATTCTTCTACAAACCTCATCAGCATTTTCTTTAGCAAGTTGCCTTATAATGTCTGTTACTGCATTTTCACCATTAGTTTGTATGACAGCAGTCTGCAGACATCCCACAAAATCAGCAAAGGGTTCATTTGGCCCTTGTGTTATTTTTGTGAAGGCTTCACCCTTATTGTTTTCATTGGGGAGAGAAGCCCATGCTTTGATAGCAGCAGCAACAATTTGTTCGTATGCTACTAAGGGGTAATTAATCTGTACTGAAATTTCTGCATAAGAACCTATACCTGTTAGTTGGTCATAGGTGATTGGAGGATTAACTCTACTATGACTATTTTGTTGGGCTTGTATCCTACAGAGCTCACTATATTCAGAAAGCCACAACAAGTTTTGTCCAGGTTCCAAGCATGTCCTTGCTATAGATTTCCAGTCCTTAGGGGTTAAGATTTCATAAGTCAAATTCTGTAATAACATCTTAGCATAAGCTGATGTAGCCCCATAAAAAGGGCAAGCCTTTTTCAGATCTTTGAGGATTTCTATATCAAAAGGAGTGTATCTTCTACTTTCTTGACCTGAAAAATTAAACTGTTGAATCACAGGATAAACTCCTATTTTCAAATCTCCTGCCCTTCTGTGGCCCAAAGTACTGCCTTTTGCAATCTAATCATAGGAGGGGGTGATTGCTGGGGGGGAGGTGCTGGTGGTGTCACTGCCCCTCCCACTACTCTTCCTCCCTCCATCCCAGAAGGTAAAGTTCACAAGGGCATGTCAAGAACCAGTTCTGGTTAGGCGGGGTTAGGTTAGGGCCCTTCAACATGCCCTTCATCCTCACTTAACTCCTCATGCCTTCCGGTGATATCACTTTTAATCTGTTCTTTGTCCTCCTCTTTTTCCTCCAAGTCCTCAACAATCCAAGGCTGTTCTTAGAATTTTTCTTTGTTCTATTAACTTGCAGGATTCTTTAAGGCCAATTGTATTATGTTGTATGTATAGAATGTTTCCTTGGAAATTGAATGAGGATCTTTGTAGTATTCACATAGTTGCTCTCCTACCAGCTTCCAATTATCTAACCCTATCTCTTCTTCCTTTAAGAGCAAGGGGGTGGGCGTTCTACTGTACCTAAGAGTCTAGGGATCTGCAACCAAGTTACAATTAAGCCTTGTCCCTTGATCAACTTAAGCATGTTTTCTATGGCGCCCACTTGGGGCATGGGTGGGGCTGGGGCTGGAGGAAGAATCTTTTCCCAATATCTGCCCCATTTCAGCTAGAAAAGGTTACTAGTTTAGCCCTTAACAAAGTAAGTTCCCTGTTTGTCTACTAAAATACTTACCCTATTTCCTGGTCACCGGATACTTCTTCAGTGAAATTAGGGTCCTTGGTCCACATGTTGGGCACCAAATGTGATGACCATGCTAGCACCCTGGATACCTTAGAATCAGCCGGAGTCAGGATAAACAAAAGTCCTCGGTCTTTATTCTTGGTCTTTAGAGGTAGGCTTGAATTGAATGGAAGCAGAATCTCTGTGACCACCTTGTTCCTCGTCTACAGCCCAAGTATCTCTGGCTAGTCTTACTCCACCCCCTAGTCCCTCCTGCAATTCTCTGTATATACCAATCATCGAGCCAGCACAGGATAGTGGGAAGGACCATTTTCCAAGCATATGCCCACAGAGTATTGTTCAATCGGTAATTAGCCTTAAGTGCTTGGCTGTCTTGTACTCACTGCATCAACTCAAGAGTTTTAAGGCCATTACAACCACCACCTAGTGCTTTGTGGACCATTGTAGTCTGCATATCCTTGTCTGTATCCATCGTTCTAACCATTATAGTTTTTTTTTTAATTGATGCTTTTTATTTTCAAAATACATGCAAGGATAATTTTAACCATTGACCCTTGCAAAATCTTGTATTCCAATTTCCTCCCCCTTCTCCCCACTCTCTCTCCTATATGGCAAGTAAGCCAATATGGTAAAAATATATGTAAATCCAATATAGGCATATATATTTATACAGTTATCTTGTTGCACAAGAAAAATCAGCTCAAAAAGGAAAAAAAAATTGAGAAAGAAAATTAAATTCAAGCAAACAACAATAAAAGAAGTGAAAATGTTACATTGTAATCCCCACTCAGTTCCCTTAGCCCTCTCTCTGGGTGTAGATGGCTCTCATCATCACAAGATTATTGGAACTAGCCTGAATCGTCTCGTTGAGAAGAGCCACATCCATCAGAAGTGATCATTGTATAATATTGTTGTTGCCGTGTACAATGATCTCCTGGTTCTACTCACTTCTCTTAGCATCAGTTCATGTAAGTCTCTCCAGGTCTCTCTGAAATCATCCTGCTGGTTATTTCTTACAAAACAACAATATCCCATAACATTCATATACCACAATTTATTCAGCCATTCTCCAACTGATGGACATCTACTCAGTTTCTAGTTTATTGTCACTACAAAAAGGACTGCCACAAACATTTTTGCACATGAACCAGTATAGTTTTGATCACCACCATAGGTGCTCTTGTAATTTACATATCCTTGATCATAATAAATATTAATCCTTGGTTCCAGTTTTGACCCTGCCCTCGGCCACAACCCTTAGTCTCACCTTATCTGCCAGCTGCAGCACCCCCCCCCCCCTCCCTCTCCTTTTTGTAGTAGCTGTTGCTGCTTCTATACTCTTTGGGTTGGGCAACTTTGATTTCACATTTCCCCTAATCAATCTATTTTCTAATAATTTCTTTACTGGTTCTTTATCTGTATATATGATAAAACAAAATCCTCTTCTTTCATTTGATTTTGTCCATAGGAAGTTCAGTATTCTCAATCTCTTCAAATGCTCCAAAATATTACTTGATTTGTTCTTAAAATGTACCTGTCCTTAGTCTACCAACAAATACTTTTTGGGGAGGTTCCTTTCCCTTTAAAGCTTTAGCCTTTTGAGGGTCTATCAATTTACCATCCAGCTTGTGTTCTTTAATTTCCAAAGCATTTTTGACACTGGCAGCCTCTTCAGAAAGCACAAATCCAAATCACCTCACTCTTCCTGTGATGATATCTGTTTTAATTGTGTAGTCTCCAAAGTGTGATAGGCATTCAGTGAGATCTTTCTTGCTCATATTTCAACTTAGTCCTCCAATAAATGTTTTACTGACATCTTGCTAATTCTTGCTTACATTGATTTTGGAGCACTTGGCAAACTCCTCCATATTGCTATACTCATTCACATCCTCCATGATGGTAGGGTTGTCAGCTGGGGGAACGTGACTTGGAGAGGATGTGCAGTTGCATATTGTATGGAGCTGAATTTTAAATGGTGGTGGAAGAGTATTCTCTATTTCTTTTTTAAAATTTTCTTTTTTTTTTTCTATTTCTTTTAAGGAATAGCTGTGTGTGTGTGTGTGTGTGTATGTGTGTGTGTGTGTGTGTGTGTGTGTGTTTTATGGATTGGTGCTAAGATTAATTGTGCACTTTCTAGTTATTTTAAATGGTTCTTCATTTCTTAATATTGTTTTGTGGAGTTTGTTTTTGCCATGTGGAAATGCTGTTGTTTTGTTCTTATTTTTTATTTTTGTGGGTTTATTTTATAGAATGTAAGTTTAATGAAAGTATTAGTTATTTATTGGAGTTGAATTCTTAGCCATACAAGTGATAGAGAATTACAAAATACAAAATAGATACTTGTATTATGTGAAATTGAAAAACTTTTGCATGAACAAAATTAATGCCATTAGAATAAGAGAAGAAGTTGATAGAGAAATCTTTGCTTCAAATATCTCTGTTAAAGGTATGATAACCCAAATTTATAAACAATTAACAGATAAATAAGATCAAAATCTATTGCCCAGAAGATTTGTGATCAAAGGATATAATCTTTTTTCAGAATAAGAATTATAAACTGTTAGCAACTTGACTGAGCTATCTCTTTTGTCACCCAGAAATTCTACTGCTGAATATATAACTCCAAGAAGTTTAATTTTTAAAATAGAGGCCCCATGAACTCAAAATATATATAGCAGCACTTTTTGTAGTAGTCAAGAAATAGAAGCAAAATAAATGATCATCAATTTAGAAATGTTTAAACAAATTATAGTATATCAGTGTGTTGCCATTGTGCTATTAAAAAATAGTGAATATTTTTGGTGAGTATAGTGAAGCATGGAAAAACTTAGATGAATTGATGCAAAGTGAAGTAAGTAGAATCAGAAAGCAATACAAACAGTGACTTCAAATGCTTTATTTTTGTACAGATATTGTATTAAATGCTTTGAATATAATTAAAATTTTACATTATAATAAAGTAAGACTTTATATAAATGAGCTTGAATAGGTTGGGGAAAAATAAGACAAGGAGCAGAACAAGAAGCTTGGAGAGATTAGGACAGAGTCAGGCAGATCATGACTAAGGTAGGAAGTTATTAATACAGAGAAGATGCAGTGAAGGTTCAGTTGTTTTGTCTTTGTTATTCTTTCAATTTATCTTGTTGTGGTTATTGTGTTCTTGAATCCACTTATTTAATTTTCATTAGTTCATGTAAGTTGTTCATTCTTCTTTATATTTTATCATTTTGGCCATTTCTTACATGTACTATAATTTAGCTATTCCCCATTTGATGATCATGTGCTTCCATCTGCATCCAGTTCTTTGCTGCCACAAAAAATGCTGCATTAGTATAAGAACTTTTTCTTTAATAAGAGAATATCCATATAAACCTTGAAGCATATGTCTAATAATGACATCTCTAAGTCAAAGTATACAGACATTATGGTCACTTTAGTCACATACTTACAAATTTTGCTTTTCAAAATGATGGTATTTTGCATTACGATTCAAGATGGTTGGGGTGAAAGGAAGCATTTTTGCTTAGCTAACTTAGAATATCTCTTCCACAGCAATCTAACAACTGTGCCAAACCAAATTATAATTGGGAAAGCCAAGAAAAAGTAATTTGAACCATTTTTTGAGCCCAGGGTATCTTAGGAAGGAAGGAAGAGAGAGATCTAGAGACACTGGGGAAGGATTAGCCAGGAGTGAGTGCAGCCCCAACATCACCTAGGAATATCCCATGCCCTGAGACAGAAAGGAGGTTGACACCAAGCACAATATAAGAGTCACTGAGACATAGAAAGAGATCCCAGGGGGGTAAATCTGATTTCCCAGTAGATGTGTAAATGGGCGCTATCTTGCAGCTATTTATCCCATTACCCAGTTCCAGGTCACATATCCAGCATCATTAGGAGTGGTCACAAGTAAATAGGAACTTACCTGTATAATGAGCAAGAAACAAGTTTCTTATACTTAGCTGTGTGACTTTATACTCAGGAACTAAACAGCAACTCAATAATGGCTGTTAGTACCATGTAAACTACCTTCAGTGGAATTACCAAGACAGGACTCCTAAACTAAAGGTGAGTCATCATTTCAATTGCTCTACATCCACAAAATTTCCCTTCAGGATAACAGTGATTAGTCCAGAAATTCGTGCACTAGTCAACTGACCCAAACCTGGGTCAAAAATTTGCAGAATTCCAAGTAATTTGGCAGTGAACGGACCTCATCCTGGATCATAATCATTTTGAGGACACTGAAAACTTAAAATAGGATATTTCAGAAGGCGAAGGATTTAGAAATATAATTGAAAATAACCTACCCAGCAAAACTAATTATTGTTCTACAGAGAAAAAATACATCTTTAGTAAAAAAGTCGATTTTAAATCATTTGTGGTGAAAGGACTAAAGCTGAGTAGAAAATTAGACATTTGAATACAAGATTGAAGAGAAGAATAAAGAAATAAACATAAATGAGAAATCATAAGGAATTAAACAAACTTAAACTATTAACATTCTTATATGGAGAGAGAAGTTCATTGTCAGGTTTCTTACAGGGAATCTAGAGGGCTTGGCTATGATTCTGTTTGTCATGTTTGGATGATCACAAAGGAAGAATTAAAGATAGATAAGAAGAGTGTGTTGGAAAAAGAAGAAAATGAGAAGAATGGGAAAAAATTTATCTCATTTAAATGAGGCATGCAAAGATGAATTTATACAGTAGAAAGGACAATGATGGGTTGGACCACATGCAAGTTTCACTGTTGTTTGAATTGATTAAAGGAGGGAAGGATATACATGTACACACAGTAGGGTACCAAATTCATCTTAGCCAGCAGAGAAATAGAAGGGAAAGGGATTGGAAGAAATGGGAGGGATTAAAAAGAAACACACTTGGACCAGAAAAATACACAGTTAAAATAAGAGGTGAAAAAGAATCTATTATGCTTCAGCTGAAGTAAAAGAAGTAGAGATCATAAACTGAGTGGAAAAAGAGGAAAAACAGACCTAATAAAAAGACATAAATCTAGAAACTACATTTGAATAAGTGCCACAAACAAGGAATTTTAATACATTATTAAATATACAGGTGTTTGTCTCATTATATAGCATCTAATTTTTTTCTTAGCATAATTTTAATCTAGCTTCAGAGTTATGCTATTGTACAAATAGATGTACTACTAGTCTGTGAACATGCAGTGTATTAAAAGAAAGGCAATATGTATAATAACACAGGTTTAATGTCTTAGGCAGTTATAGAATTCTAATAGCAAAGGGCTTTTAATTAGATTTGGACAGTTCAGGGAGTGGAATGTAATTAATTTGTAAACATACTTTTTCTACACCATTTATACACATATAACACAAATATTAGTAATAGATGCTATAGCTTCATCCAAAAAAGATATGGGAAAATGAAGAAATTTAAATTAAAATTGAGTAAAAGGAAAAAATGCAAAAGATGATATGAAAGTAACCAAATTAAAAGCCCTAATAAGGTTTAACATTAAAAAAAAAATAATAATAGCATTTTATTTTTCACGAAACATGCAAAAATAGTTTTCAACATTCCCCCTTGCAAAACTTGCGTTCCCATATTTTTCTCCCTTTCCACCTTTCCCCTCTCCTAGACAACAAATAATACAATACAAGTTAAACAAATACAATTCACATTTGAATGTGCAAATCACATAATTTCACATTTATCATGCTGCATGAGAAAAATCAGATCAAAAAGGGGGGGGGAGGGAATGAGGGAAAAAAAAAAAAACCAAGCAAGCAAACAGCAATAGCGAAGGTGAAAATATTATGCTGTGATGCATTCAAATACTGTACTCTTTTCTCTGGATGTGGATGGCTCTCTCCATCACATTGGAATTGTCTTGAATCACCTTATTGTTGAAAACAGCCAAGTCCATCACAGCTGATCAACACATAATCTTGCTGTTGTTGTGTATAATGTTCTCTTGCTTCTACTCATTTCACTTAGTATCAGTTTGCAGGCATTTCTGAAATCAGCTTGCTGATCATTTCTTACAGAACAATAATAATCCATTATATTCATATACCAAAACTTGTTCAGCCATTCACCCAGCTGATAGGTATCCACTCAGTTTCTAGCTTTTTTCCACTACAAATGAGCTGATACAAACATTTTTGTACATGTGGGTTCTTTTTCCTTTTTAAGGATCTCTTTGGAATAAAGACCCAGTAAAGACACTGTTGGATCAAACAGTATGCACAGTTTGATAGCCCTATAGGTATAGTTCCAAATTGCTCTCCAGAATGATTGGACTATTTTCACAACTCCACCAACAATGTATTAGTGTCCCAGTTTTCCCACACCCCATCCAACATTTATAATTATCTTTTCCTGTCATCTTAGCCAATCTGGAAGGGGTGAAGTGGTACCTCAGAGTTGTTTTAATTTGCATTTCTCTAATCAGTATAGAGCATTTTTTCATATGACTAGAAATGGCTTTAATTTCTTCACCTGAAAATTGTTTGTTCATATTAAAGTTTATTTTTCAAAGTCAAATTCTTCCCTACTTCATCTTTGATAAAAGATGGAAAAAAGAGGGAGAAGTTATGTTTGTTCAAAACAATTTCAGGAACCCTACTTAAAACTAGCAGAATCTAAAGACAGTGTGAACAAAGTGTTGAGAAGGAAAGAGATCCAATATGGACCAAAGTTGTTTCTACATTATGACCCTGTTCAGATGAGAATTAAAATATACACATGAAAAAGCTGGCTACTTGATAAATGCCTCCAAATGTGTAATTTGAACCTGAAATAAGAACAACATCTAAATTTATAAAACAATAGCTAAATGGGGTAGGAGAACAGAAGACAATAAAACTATAACAGTGAATCTCTTCAGTTTGCTCCTCAGAGACCTAGAAAACTCTTACCACGAAATAACCAAGAAAAGTTAGATATTCTAGACCGCTGGAGAATATTCAATGGAAATAGAAAAGAGTATACAAATGTGCTTGTCATCTTCACAGTTATTGACCATTAACCATAAATACTTCATATATGCAGAAAACCAGAATTCTTAAATGCATCTTTTTCAGACTCTAATAACAATTACATTTATTAATGGGTTTTTTAAGCTTAAAGTAAAAATTAATTGGAAACTAAATAATTTAACTTAATTCTAAAGAGTGGGTAGGGAAAAGAATAAATCCTAAGAAAAATCAACCATTTCATTAATAATTTTCATTAAATTATGATATCATTAAGATAACATTTCAAAATTGATGGATACTGCCAAAGGAAATTAAAAGAAAATTATATCTCTAAATTCTTATAAATAAAAGAAAAGATAAAACTCCCAAAATAGAAGCCCTAGCGATCCAAAGATAAACAAATTTGAAAATAAAAACTCATGGAACTAAAAAATAAAACTAGAAGCCGATTTTTTGAGATTGACAATAAAATGGATAAACCATTGACTAATTTGATTTTTGAGAGAGAAAAATTAAATTACTAGTGTCAAAAATGAAAAGGAGGGATTCAGAACCAATGTAGAAGAATTAATGGAGCTTTTCTTAAAATTATAAATAGTATCTAACTAAAAACAAAAGCAACAAATTTTAATATTATTATGTATTATAGATAATCTGGAAACCTTTTAAATAAGATCATGAGTGAAGTAAACATGTCCAGTCTTACCATTTCTATTTAATATTGTACTTGAAATGTTAATAATAGCAATATGACATGAAAAAAGAATCCTTTTAAATGAATAAGCATAGGCAAAGAGGAAACATAAATACCACTTTTTTGCAGATGATAAAATGGTAAATGGTTTACTTACAGAACCCTACAGAGTCAACAAAAAAATTAAAACAATCTCATCAAAGTTGCTGAATATAAAAATTGACCTATACAAATCATTTGCCTTTCTGTATTTTACCAACAAACCTAGTAGGAAAAATAGAGAAATTCTATTTAAAATATCTGTAAACAGTATAAAATGCTTGCTAGTCTGTCTGCCAAGATATAAGCAGGATCTACATGACAACAATTCCAAAATACTTTTCACACAAAGACAGATTTGAACAACCAGAGAAGTAGTAATTATTTATGGTCAGGCCAAGTTGATGTAACAATACAACTTAAATTAATTTGTTTATTCAATATCATGTCAATTTCACACATTTTATCTGAAGATAACCTCTAAATGAGTATATGATTTATACATAAAATATGACAAAAGTAAATTATTGGAGCATGGGAAAACAATAACTTGTCAGGTCTATGGATAGGGGAAGTGTTCATGACCAAACAAGTGATAGATTCACAGAAGGATAAAATGAGTCCTTTTGATTACATAAAAATAAAAACAATACTTATTGTGTATCTAAGTTATATTTTAATATATTTAACATCTACTGGTCATCCTGCCATTTAGGGGAGGGGGGGGGTAAGAGGTGAAAAATTGGAACAAGAGGTTTGGCAATTGTTAATGCTGTAAAGTTACCCATGTATATATCCTGTAAATAAAAGGCTATCAAATAAAAAAATAAATAAATAAATAAAAACAACTAATGCAGCCAAAGTTAGAGGAAAAGTAGGAAATTCAGGGGAAATCTTTGCATTAAGTTTTTCTGTTAAGTCTCATTTCTAAGATATAGCATTTAGTACAGTACCTTGCATAAAGTTTGCTATTAATAAAATTTTCTCATATTATATTGTATATCTGGCAAACTGAGCCATATTCATAAAAATAAAAGTCATTAACCAGTTGAAAAAAGAGGTCTTTTTATAGGAAGAAGTTCTTATGATAGGCATATGAAAAAATGCTCTGAATCACTAATGATTAGGAAAATTAGAATTAAAACAAATCTACTTCACACACAGAAGATTGGCTGAGATGACCAGAAAAGTAAAATGAGAAATGCTGGAGGGGATGTTAAGAAAGTTATGTTAATGCACTATCAGTGGAGTTATCAACTAGTGCAACCATTCTGGAAACTAATTTGGATCTGTACCCAAAAAGCTATTAAACTGTGCTTACTTTTTGACCCAGCAATACCACAAATATAGCTGTACCCTAAAACATTAAAGAAAAGAATCCATATGTACAAAAATATTTATAGCAGTTCTTTTTGTAGGGCAAATCATTGTATTGCCCATTAATGGAGCAAAAACTAAACAAGATATGACATATGAATATGATGAAGTGCTCTAAGAAGGGAATGGTTTCAGAAAAACCTGTAAAGACTTGGTAAACTGATTCAAAGTAAAAATGAATAACTTGGAAAACAATTGTGAAAGGCTTAGCAGCTCTGCTCAACACAGTGATCTACTGTAATTCCAAAGGACTCATGTTGAAAAATGCCAACCACCTCCAGATGGATTGAGAGTGTAGAATGAAGCATATTTTCTTCTCTATTTTTGGTTTTGCAAATATTTGCAATGGGTTTTATTTTTCTTGTCTTCTCCCTTAGTGGAAAGAGAGAGGGGTGAGAGAAAATTTGAAAATGAAAGTAAAATAATTGAATTATTTAAAACAAAAAAAGATTGTATGCCATCAACAATGCTAGTGTGCCTATGTTTGTGTATTCCTTTCATCACTGACTATTTCTGTCTTTTATCATCATTTTCAAGCAAAGACAATTCATGCAGAGAAACAAATGATCTAAAATAACAAGGGAAATAATGAAAAAGTTAGAAATGAAGAGACAATAAATAGCACTTCTAGAACTCAAACTGCTTTAAGAAAGCATTATTCATAAGAATCTTTGTGGGACTGATTAAAAAACAAAGAACTAGAACAATGAAACACTAGTAAAAGAAGAATTAGAGATAATTAAACTTAATAACCCTTTGTGAAACCTGAAAACAAAAATTAATTTGAAAAGAAGCTCCTATTTGATAGGAACTCCTGGGAAAATGAGAAAACAATCTAGAAGAAATTAGATCTAGACAAACATCTTATGATATATTCCAAAGTAAATTCAAAATAGATTTGTGACCTGAATATTATACCAAATTAAAGGTAAATTTAAACAAATTAAAGGAAAAGCAAATTATAAACCATTCACAACTATGGATAGGAGATATATTATTAACCAAACAAGACAATTGCAAAAAATGAAACGCAGGATTTTGATTTCATAGAATTAAAAAGTTTCTGCATAAATTAAATTAATGTATCCAGAATAAAAGGGAAATTGTTACATGGAGGAAATCTTTGTACAAAATTTATCATGCATATAACAATATAAAATTGTTGAGGCAGTGCTCAAAAATTCTTTACTCATGTTTTTGATGATCAAAAAAGTTTAGAGAGCACTATATTGGATTGCCATAAGCAGAAAGAATTACTTAGTTTAATTGCTGGCCTTGATTGAATACTTGATTTGCTTCTTACTTGGATTAGGGGAAAAAAAGGTTATGAAAATGAATGGAATGTGAAATAATATTACTGGACAGAGAGAACAGTGTTTTCTAAATGCATGTGTTAAACCATGTCAGACAGTGAATAATTCTCTTTGTCTTGTTTACCCTTGCCTTGTGACTCCTTGTTACATAATTTCCAAGTGCAAAATGGGATATTGTTTAGCATCAACTATAGTTGGTAGTTACAACCATCTGAAGAAATTGTAAGTATCTTGAATTATTGTTTGGAACTATAGTATCTATTTCAGAGTTTCAGTCTCTAAAAAAATTTATTTGCCAAAAAAAAGACAAACTGACTTCTTTCAAAATCAGTATATTACTGTGAATTGATTAATAAAGGAACTCTTGTATATTGTGATGGTTCCTCTTATTTTTGAACTTGAGAATGACACTTCATTATATAACCTTTGATTTGGGGAAATGACATTTTTTATATTAAAGAACCTAGAAGTAAATTTAAAATTTATTATGATCTGGTTATAGACTCAATTTATGATAAACATTAAAAATCAATTCTTATATATCATGTATATAATATATAATATTATCCATTTTTAGTGAAGATCTTCTAAAATATTTAGACTTTTAAATCCTTTGTGAATATAAATAATATCTTTGATATTTTGTAGAAGGGGGCATGGTTCTTGAATTTACTTTGCAATAATGATTAGACTTCTTTTTCATATACAATTAGCTTTTAATTTTTCAAAATACCTGCAAAGATAATTTTCAACATTTACCTTGAGAAACCTGTGTTCCAAATTTTGCTCCCTCCCTTCCCTCACCCATTCCCCTAGATAGCAAGTAATCCAGTATAGGTTAAATTTGCCATTCTTCTGGCATATTAGCATGTGCCAAAGATATTTCCATATTTACCATGATGCATTTTTTTTAAATCAGATCAAAAGGGAGAAAAATGAGAAAGACAAAAACAAGCAAACAACAACAATAGTGAAAATACTATGTTGTGATCCACATTCAATCCCCATAATCCTCTCTCTGGATGCAGAAGGCTCTCTCCATTATAAGTTTATTGGAATTGACCTGAAGGTGATTAGATTTCTGTAGAAGAAATGGGATGAGAAAACATTTTTAAAATAAAATAAATACTAATTTATTTAGGTGAGAATTCAAGCAGGGTTAAGCTGAAAGTGATAAAGGAAATGAATTAGAAAAATTAATCTTCCAAATAACCCAAGAAAAGAAATTAATCCCAAGTATTTAGGAAATTCTGCTGGGGGGATGGGGGGGAGAGAGAAAGAGAGAAGGGGGGAGGGAGGGAAGAGGGGAGGGAAGGAGAGGGGGGTGCTTAACAAAAGCCTTTAGAATGTGTCAAAGTTTTTGACCATTTGGGGAAGCAATCTGTAGTTCTTGGATATTTGTTATTCTATGAATAAGGAGCTGTAACAGATTTTTTTGTTTGGTTGGTTCTGTTAGGTTGACATTTTTATAATACAACTTGGCACCTTAAATTCTTCTCTTTCCCTCTCCCCCATTTCTGTGATATATTCAACTGGAAATGTTAACAAATTATTTACATTAGGGTATTGTTTTATTTTATTTTATAAGAAAGTCTTGCACTTGCATTTAAAAGAGAAGTGGCTAATTTGAATGCAGGAAATCATCTCTGCAAATGCATTTTGATGTCTCCACTTTTTTTCCTAATATTTTATTTAGAGGGGAAAAAAAATCAAATAATATTGTCAGAAAAATGTCATAGTTCTTCCAAGAATCAACAGTATAAGTACAATTTAGATTCTCTAATTGTGCTCTTTTTAAAAAATTAGATTTTGGCTGGAGTCAGCTGGAGACTCTAGGAAAGATTTTTTTTTTTTTGCTCTGTTTTTTAATGTACATCCTGTAAGCAGTCATATCTCTGGGAGTTATTTTTTTTTTTTTTTTTTTTTTAGGTCTCTATATCTATGTAGAACATTTTGATGTTGGTTTCTGATCTTTGATCTTATCTTGAAATGAGCAATTTTTTTCTTTGTCCCCTATTATATGATTTGTAATAGAGTGTTTGTAAAATTGGATACTGTCCTATTGTGAAACAAGCAGGAACAGAATATAGAAGGAATCACGTACTTGAAAGTTCATAAAGCTATGGCAGTTGGAAATCAAATTAGAGAACAACTTTATGTTTTCTATTTTTTCTTTTAATTTTTCCAAAAATTCTGTTAAAACAGTGAGCTTAAATTTTTTAAAAATCTCTATATTAAGGAAATTTTAAAATAACTATAATTTTGAATGTTGGTAGGGTAGCATAAGCTAATAAGGAAACATGGTAAGTTAAAATATTTTATCAGGGTTAACAGTATTCAGTTTGTAAGCTTTAAATTAGTGTAAGTCCAAAACCATAAGGTGGAAAGTTTATCCATTTTACCCTAACAAGAAAAAAGCCAGAATGCTTATATAGTTCAAAGAATTTGTTTTGTACTACAATAGTTTGAAAATAAAGCTATTGATTGCACAATTTATTGGTGGTCTAAGAAAATTTATTCAAATTTTTCAGGGAATTAAAAAAACTATTTTTACCTTATATAAATTATTTTTTCTACCTCTAACTTATTAATAGAATTATTGACAATAATAACTTATCAGTACAACTTAGCTCTTTTCAGAGAAAATTTGGATTTGGATGATTTTATATAGGAAGGAATTTTGAAAGTGTTTCTAGTAACTCACAAGTGTATTACAGAATCTTTGGAGTGTTATTTTTTCCTCTTAAGTTTTGACTATATTTTTTATTTCCCTTTTTATTAATAATTTAGGAATTAATTACTTTCTCATTTTGATCAAATAACACAACAAATAAAAACACTACATGTATGTGCATTCTTTCTTTGGTTTACTACTTTTTATATTCATGTTTCTGACCATCATTCAAGGAACACTTTATTCATAGATCTAGATGAAGAAAAATTATGTGCTTTTGAATTGTTTCTCTACTAATCTATTTCTTGTTAACTTTCATGTTTAGTCCATTTCTTTTTCCCTCTTTCCCCTGGATGTTTCTTATAAAGAGCTGGATGAATAAACACTGCTTTGAAATTATGTTGTTAAAATGGATAAGAGCAAATGAGTCCCTTAGGAAATACTTCATTATTCTATTTCCATTTTTAAGTCATCTTGGTTTGAAAATCTGAAGTGAAACAGTGTCATCTTAGGAAATCAGCCTTTAAGGATGAAGAGGACAAAGCATTCTTTTTATTTTTAAGTGTGCCTCCTACTTGGCATTTTAAATGCTTTTAATTTCTTTTCTATTCATAGATTATAATAATAGATGTGCAATGAAAGTTCATTTAGTGTCAATTCTTCATTTTATTTGCAGGAGAAGGTGAAAATAACAAAATCCAGTTTTAAGTATTAAGTGTCTGCTATGTACTAGGTGCTGGAGATACAAAGACAAAATGCAAATGAAAAAGACAAAGTAAAGAAAATGATCCTTGCCTTCAGTAAATTTATTTTCTTTTGGACTTAGAGAAGGAAAACTAGTTGACTGAAGTTATATAACTGGTTGTTAGCAAAGTTAGGATCCAGTTCAGTCAGGAAATTAAGAATTTAGTAAATGCCCATTATGTGCCAGGTTCTGGTGATTATAAAATCAAAGTAATGCCAGGGGAAACAACATAGCATGTTTAAATAATAGATGTGTACAAAATATATGCAAAACAGATACAAAATGATTTAGGGAAGTAGATACCAATGACTTTAGTTTCCACAAAAAGCTTATAGTATGCAGGAGAGAAGGGAGAGGGAAGAGAGGAAGGGCCAAAATGTTAGAATATCAGGACAAAGTTCATTCTGAGTTCTACTTAACAAATCCTGAGAAATCCAAGGAAAAGTTATAGTGAGTCATATTTCTAGCCCTGGCCTGCCTAGAAGAGAGAATTCTGTAGACACTGGCGATTGTGTCAGGGGATATTCCAGGACAGGAACTAAAAGAGGACTGAGGATGTACACTTGGTCAAGTAGAGACCTGAAACCAACACGGGGACCGAATCTTGTGTAAATATATTCTTCACTACCTAGTGACCTAGGGTACTATGAGAAGGTGACCAGGGCTAAGAGTTGGCATTCCAGGCTGAGGAGCTGTTATGAGCTAAATCTAATATATGCACTGAGCAAGTTCAAAACCAAATTGCAGTTGTATGATTGTGACCTAGAAACAAAGAATAGTGGGGGAGTCTTAGTTCCAGCTTCCAGCACAGTTTGGAATCTGCAGAGGATTAACTATGTTAGGAAACCCTGACCCAAGAGGAGCCTGCAATTCTGTTACTCCAAACTTGTTAAGCTTTTCAGGTTGGATCACAAAGGGGTTTAAAAGAATAGACAAAGGATAGCCTGTGATTGGACTCAATGAAGAAGAGGGAAAAGAAGAAGCAAACAGAAGCAGATTGCACCAAAACTAGAACACTGGAGCCAGACACACTCCTTCTGTTTCACAAGCTTCTTTATAAATCAGAGGCAGAGATCCAACAATGAAGGAAAAAAAAACCCAGTTTCCTGAGAGGTGATGAACTCAAGGTGCAGAATGAGACAAACATTTTTTTCAATGTTATTGGAGCTAGGAGAGAAAGGGAAAAAATTGACATTTATTGAGTAATAAATAAAATAATAAAAATTATATAAAAAATAGAATGTGGCATTTGAACTAAGCCTTGAAAGGAAGAAAGGATTTTGAAAGATCAAAGTAAAGGGGAAGGGCATTCCAGGCATAGGGGACAGCCAATCTAAAGGTAAGAAGGGAAAAGAAAATAAACACATATATAGTACTTACTATGTGCCAGGCACTGTGCTACGTGAATATCCATTTGATTCTTATAATAGCCCTATGTGACAGGCACTGCTACGTTGTAGTAAAGGAGTAAATACTATATATACTACTTCACTGCTCTCCAAAAGTGCTTCGTAGTGCATGATTTCCCTATAACCCTTCACCATTTCATTTTTGGGGATCATTTTTGCCAGTTTGAAGAATGTAGGTGGAATCTTAGAATTGTTCTAATTTGCATTTACTTATTTGGAGTAATTTTTCAAACAAGTCTGAATACGTTTCTTCTTTTGAGAACTGCTTTTTCATATCCTTTTACCACTTATCTACTGGACAATGGTTCTTAGTCTTATAAATTTTATGAGGCCTTTATTAGAAAAACTTACTGCAAAGATTTTTTCCTATTTCTCTTCAGAGTTTTTAACTTCATTAGATTTGTTTTGGGCAAAAAAAATAGTATTATGTAATTTTTAAAAAAAGTTTCCATTTTCCCTTTTGTGTTCCTCTCTATTCCTTCTTTGATCATGAACTCTTAGAGATTTAAATCAGCCAAAATCTACCTTCTCACCCTCTTGCCCTTTGACCTAATCAAGAACAAAAGAAAAACTAAACCCATTACAAATATGTATAGTCCATGAAAATAATCAAAATACATTGGCTGTGTCTAAAAAAATTGTTGTCTCATGATCAGTGGCTTCCTTGGTGTTCACTTCCAGCAATGGAGTCTATGGTTTAAAAGGTATAGACATTTTAGGTACTTTATTTGCATAATTCCAAATAACTTTCCAAATGGTTATACTTAAATTCAAAGCTCCACCAATTTCAGTATGCTTATTACTTCACAAGCCCTCTAACTGTTTGCCATTTTTGAGCATTTTTACATAGTTACAGAGTGTGAGGTGAAACCTTAGGGTTGTTTTCTTTAGTATTTTTTTAATTATTAATGATTTAGAGCATTCTTTCATATGGTTGCAGATAGTTTGCAGTTCTTTTGAGACAGCAACCAAACTAGGTATACCCTTTGATCTAGCAATACCACTCTTGTGTATACTAAAAAGATCATTAAAAGGGGGGGAAAGGCCTAAATGTCCCAAAATTTTCATAGCAGCCCTTTTCATGATGGCAAAGAATTGGAAATTGAACTAATGCTCTTCAGTTGAGGACTGACTGAAGAAGCTGTGCTACATAAACATAATGGAGTAGCATTGTGCAATAAGAAAGTATGAATATAGGGCATCTAGGTGGCACAATGGATAGAGCACCAGCCCTGAAGTCAGGAGAACCTGAGTTCAAATCTGGTCTCAGACACTTAACACCTCCTAGTTGTGTGATCTGGGCATGTCACTTAACCCCATTTGCCTCAGGAAAAAAAAAAAAAAAAAAAAAAAAAAAAAAAAAAGGAAAGTATGAACAGATTTCTGAAAAACCTAGAAAGACTTATATGAACTTAAGCAAATGAAATGAGCAGAACCAGGAAAACATCATATACTGCATCAGCAACATTGTGTGGTGATCATCTATGAATAACTTAGCTTTTCTCAGCACAATGAAAGGACCATTCCACAATTGATACCTGGTCAAATAATATGGACAAGCAGCTTGAAAAGAAGAAATTAAAGACAATAATGCTATAAGTTACTACTGAAACAACTTTTGAGTTACAACCTCACACCTATCAGATTAGCAAATCATAAGAAAGAAAAATGACAAATGCTGGAGGGAATATGGAAAAATTAGTGCACTGTGGTGGAGTTTTAAACTAGTCCAGCCATTCTGGAGAACAATTTGGAAATATGCCCAAAATTGTGCATACTCTTTGACCCAGCATTACCATTACTACTGTGCCCCAAAAAGACCAAAATGAAGGAAATGGATGCATATGTACAGAAATCTTTATAGCATCTCTTTTTTTTTTGATGGTGAAGATTGAAAAGTGAGGTACCAGTATACTTGCAAAACAGATACAGCAACTATATGAACAGAAACATGAAATACTTCTTATACAAATAAACCGAAGTACATAATTGAAGGTAGTATTTGTTGTTCATGGGTAGGTAAAACCAATATAATTCTTAAAATGACAATTTTAATTAACCTATTCAATATCATCCCAATTGGATTACTAAAACAATTTTTATTGAGTTAGAAAAAATATAACTTCATTTGGAATAGAAAAAAGTCATTTGGAAAAGAAAAAACTTCAGACATAAAGGAAGTAGATTCAACATTATCAGGCTTTTCACTACATTGTGAAGCATTGTTGAAGCAAAAAAAAAAGATGTTTCTAATTATTTTAAATTGAAATTTTCTTGTATAAATAAAACCTATGCAACCAAGGATACAAGGAATGCAGAAAATTTGGGGAGGGAGGAACTTTCATAATCTCTCAGATAGGAAGTAATTGGGTTTGAATATTGCTGTAATATAGGAAATGATGAGCTGGTTGATTTAGACTTGGATCTGTGAAGGAAGATGCTATCCACCCTCAGAGAAATAGAAGACTGCTGGAAATAATCATAATATTGAGGTTGGGGGAAAAAGGGGGACTCCAAAAGTCCCAGACCATTGTTGCAAGATGTCTCAAAAGAATTTGCAGACTTAAACCCATTTTGTAGTCAAGGGGCAAAGTTTTATTGAAAGTAATGTACGCCATAACAAATTGGACTGAATTCTAAGGGAATCCAGTAAAGAAACAGAACCAAGGAGAGTCATTTTATCCAGCTTCTATCACAGTCATGCTAATTCTAAGACTCAAGGGCTAGGGAGTCTATTATTGGCATGTTAAATCTATAGCCCAAAGATAGGGCTAGGAAGTAGTCTTCAGGTTGAGGGGGTGTCATCTTTGAAATTTGATTATCACTGACTGGCCACATCATCAGTCAGCAATGAACTCAAAAATAGTCTATTCAGAATCAGACAGATTATGTGTAGGGGTTTCCTGAGGCAGACTCTAAAACCAAAAGTTTTAGGTTTTCATATTACATCAATGTAATGGGCTGAAGCTCTTGAGTTATTGCACTGAAGTCCCAAGCACTTGAGACTAATTAGCAATTGGACAATACTCTATTAATATATGCTTGAAGAAAGAATGGCCCCGCCCACTCTCTGTGCAAGTTTGATGTGTTGTATAGGAGATTGAGTAGAGGATTTGGTGGGTGGGGTGTGAGAGCCAGAGGCCCTGCTGGCTGGATTTGTGTTGCAATTGCTCTCACTTCATATGCCATTCCCCTCCACCTCCGCAAAGAATAAAGATCAAGGATTTTCCCTTATTCTGACTCCAGCTGATTTTAATATACTCTGGGTGCTAAACGTGGTCATCACACATCATAGTATGATCTTAATTATTTCTGTTTGTAGATATCTATGTATATGTATATATGTGTACATATACATATATGTATATGTACGTGTGTATATACATGTTTAATTGTAGCCTTCTTGGGGGAGAGGGAAAAAATTAAGTAAAAAGTATACAGCAGAGAACAAAAGAAAATCAACAAGGAAGTAAAGAAAAGCTGAGTAGTTTTGAAAACAATAGTATTTATTGCATAGGTTTTCTTGAAATGAAAAATTTGTGTTTTATATTAGAGCCTCTTCTATGGTCTGCTGTGTTACTGTTTTTTTTCCTTTTCTTTTCTCAATTTTTATTTAAGTTTAAAATAAGAAAAATTATGTTTAAAAAATAAAGTTGAAGAAAGTAAAACAAAAGAATGGAAAGAGAAAAGGAATACACTGAGGAGGAAAAGAAGGTTAAGGCAAAATTATTTCACATAATCAGGATGAACAAGTAGACATTCATACAAATGAGGAATGGTTAGAGGAAAATAACTAATACTTGATGACTGATACCTCATTTTTATATGAAGTGGTCAGAAGAAGGAAGAACATTTAAACACACATATCCATTTGGGTATAGAAACAGATTTAGTTCAATAAGGAAATGGGAGGGAAAAGGGGAGAAGTGGGGAGAGAAATTGGGAAAGAAGATAAGGATTAATCCTTAGCAACCCAAACTCTAATAATATATAAAAACATTTGATGATAAAAACATCAAAAAAAAATATATAAAAACATATATATAACTCTTTAATGTGGCAAAATAAAAATTTGAGGAGGTGCCCCAAAATTAGGGAACCAAGAAAGAGTTCTTCTAGGCCTCATATTATAGCACAGCAATTATCAAAACTAGTTGGTATTGCTTAAAAATTAGAGTTAAATCAATGGAACAAACTAGACAAGGGAAGATTAGCAACAGTATAACTTAATAACATATTTGGTAAAATTAGAAAATATAAATTATTATAAGTGAAATGAGCAGACCAGGAGATCATTGTACATGGCAACAACAATATTATGTGATGATCAATTCTGATGAACGTGACTCTTTCCAACAATGAGATGATTGATGCCAGTTCCAATGATTTTGTGTTGAAGAGAGCCATCTACACCCAGAGAGAGGACTGTGTGGATCACAACATAACATCCTCATTCTTTTTGTTGTTGTTTGCTTTCATTTTGTTTTCTTACTCATTTGGTTTATTCTTTTGATTTGATTTGCCTTATGCAGCAAGACAGTTGTATAAATATGTTTATACATATTGGATTTAACACATATTTTAACATGTTTAACATATTGGGTTGCCTGCCATCTAGGGGAGAGGGTGGGGGGAAAGAGAAAATCTGAAACACAAGACTATGCAAGGATCAATGTTGTCAAATTATCTGTGCATATGTTTTGAAAATAAAAAGCTTTAAAAAGAAAAAAATTATAAAATTACATTAGAAATTACATAGAAAAAACTAATTTCTGGGAAAACTAGAAAGCATTTTGGTAGAAATTAGGCTTGAACCATCTAGGGGAGGGGGTGGGGGGGGGTAAGAGGTGAAAAATTGGAACAAGTGGTTTGGCAATTGTTAATGCTGTAAAGTTACCCATGTATATATCCTGTAAATAAAAGGCTATTAAATTTAAAAAAAAAAAAAAAAAGAAATTAGGCTTGAACCAATACTTTATACCATATTCTACAATACACATGTTATCTTAATATTAACAATCATTATTTTTTTTTAATTACAAAAGAAATAGACTAAATACCTCTCACAGTTAGGTGTAGGAGATATATTCTTAACCAAACAAGAGGCAGAGAGAATTACAAATGATAAAATCAATAACCAAGATTGCTTGAAAGTGAAAAGCTTCTATTCTGGCAAAATTAAGGCACTAGGATTAGAAGTGGTTGAATGGAAAACAAATAGGTTGAGTAATTGAGTGATTAGAATATTGGGGTTAAAATCAGTATATATATTGAAATTTCTAGATATGAGGAAAGAGTTGAGGAGAAAAAAATGTACTAGACTCATTAAGGAGAAAAAAATGTACTCATTAAGGAAAAAAGGGGAATGATCTAGATGTCTATAGATGACAAATACTAGGATTTTGATTGGATAATAGAGATTAATTGCTTTGTGTGGAAAGGGTACCTGCCCCTCCTTTCCAGTTAATCAATTGAAGACTTGTCTTAGATAGGCAAAAAGGAATTTATTGCTTTCTCATGAAAAAGGACACACCCAGTGTCAACTAAAAAATGGTGTCTTCTAGAGAGTGTAAAGGTGAACAATTCTCAGAAACTTTTATATAGACACTAAAGCTGAGTCCCCACCTATCCCCTGGCTCTTCTGAGTTTACTAAAGAATTTTCCCCAGCAAAAACAAATAAAAATCTTGAAACAAAGATGTTTGCTCAACTAGAAAGGAGACTTGTAGTTTTGTCCTTCCCACATCCTGAATCACTAGGTCAGGTGTTGTACAAGAATGTGAATGGACTAAGGGGGCTTCAACAGTGGAAAGCAAAGGGCAAAGAACAAGAAGGTTCCTTTTAAGTCTCAGGCCAGCACTCCTATTACAGTCATTCTCTGCCCCTAAGAAGCTTACATTCTAGGAAGGAAGATAACCTCCACCCTTGATTCTTCTTTGATGTCCTTGTGGGTTTCAGTTTTTCTAATTTAAGTTTTCATTTCTCCAATTTAATTTTCTTAACTGTGGAAACCAAACAATTACCCATCCATCTTCCACATCATGAACTTTAAAGGAAGAAAGGTAGGGAGAAGTAGGGAGAGAACCTGGAAGTAACAATAGGAAGAAAGAAATATTCCAACTTTCCCATCTCAACCACTGAACTGAGAGAATGAATGAAGGTGTGGCCAGTTCTGGAAAGAGTGGCCAGGAACACTATGTCATAAGAAAGATGATGGATATCTGTAATAGCTGGAAGATGGAAGGAGTAAGAGGAAAAGATTTAGAATGAAGGAATGTTTGATACCTATGGAATAGACATTCCAGAAGGCATAGTGGAAGGAGAGGATGAACTTAGAACCTTGAGGAGGGTTGAGACAGATGGGAATGAAGAATCCAGAATGAAGCAGCATAGGGAATGAGGTGTGAAGGATGACCTACAGGGGTTCAAAATTACTGTAATTTTGTAAGTAATTTTGTCCAAATGAAGCTTAAAATCAGGTGGAGATTCTGGAGGCAATTTGGAACTATGCTCAAGGAGCTATAAATCTGTGCATACCCCTTGAACCAGAAGTGTCACTACAGGATCTATATCCCAAAGAGATTATAAAGAAGGGAAAGGATCCACATGTGCAAAAAAACTGTGCAGCAACTTTTTGTGGTGGCAAGAAATTGGAAATTAAATTGGTGCTTATCATTTGAGGGATGGCTGAATAAGTTATGGTATATGAATGTAATAGAATATTATTGTTCCATAAAAAATGATGAGCAGGCAGATTTCAGAAAAGTCTAGAAAACTTACATGAAGTAAGCAGAAACAGGAGAACATTGTACGCAAGATTATGTGATGATCAATTATGATAGACTTAGCCTCTTCTCAGCAATACAATGATCCTATATAGTTCCAGTAGACTTGGGTTGAAATTCTTACCCAGAGAGAGAACTATGGAGTCTAAATGCAGATTGAAGTATACTATTTCCACCTCTTTTTTTCTTGTTTTCTTTTTCATTCCTTCTTTTTTCTCTCTCATGGTTTTTCCCTTTTGCTCTAGAACATTTTTCTTTCATATGTCTAAGAGGAAAATATTTAAATTTAAATGTCTAAGATGGAAATATTTAAAATGATTGTACATGTATGACCTACATCAAATTACTTTCATCTTCAGGAGGGAAAGGCAAAGAAGGGAACAAAAAATATGAAACTCAAAATTTTCCAAAAATGAATGAAAACTATCTTTACCTGTAATTGGAAAAATGAATTACTGCTTTTAAAAAAAAGTAATTGAGAAATATTTAACCAAATAAATAAACATAAAATAAAATATAATGTTTAAAAAAACAAGAAAAATCTTTTTTGGAGAAAAGAAACTTTTCTGGAGGCTGGAGATAAGTGTAACATGAGATGGAAAGCACAGAAACTAAAGGTCAGCTGTGGGGCCCTGTTTCATACTCCTTCCCTTTTCAAGGCTGGAGCTTAGGCTAAAAATTTAGGCTTCCCTCAATGCATGGAAGGTTCTCCACATCACTATTGGGAGATCAAGCTGGCCATAGGAGATAGGAGTTGCCTTGTGCTGGTACAAATGGAAGTCAGCCTGGCCTGGCCTCTTGCCATTTACCCTCAGGGGACACAAATAGAAGGAGATAGGGTTAATTTGGTTAAATGAAGATCCGGCTTCTTTTCTTGTGCACATATTCCAGGACTTCTTAAATTTTTTTTTATTTGTGGCCCTTTCTGAGAAATTTTTATGTGACCCTGTATATATAGATATGTAAAAGTTATACACATCAAACATTTACTGATAATTATAATTTGGCAATCCCCATATTCAGTTATGAGACCTCATATGGAATCACAACCCACAGTTTAAGAAGCTGGGGTTTATTCTATCTATCAGACCATTTTTCAGTCTCCTTTGCTGGTTCCTCCTTCAGAAAAATTATGCCCTTTAATCATCAATGTCTCATTGGTTTCTATCCTGGGCCTTCTCCTTTTGTACTATACTTAGTGATTGCATCATTTCCTATGCATTGAATTACCATCTCTGCTATGATGATGATTCTGGAACCCACCTATTCTGCTTTCACCTATCTGTTGACCTTTAGTCTGTCATCTGCTTCCTTTCATACATCTCAAATGGGATTTCCAGCAAATATCTTAAATTCAACATGTACAAAATTGAATTAGCATCCTTTCCCCTTTTACCTTCCCTATCACATGTACATGATGATTACTGCATCACGTGCTTCCAGTCCCTCAATCTGTGAGTCTTCACTTTTTCACAGCTCTCTTTCCCCCATAACCAAACTTGATTTTACCTTCACAACAGCTCTCAAATATGCTTTCTTTGCTATTTTGTCATTGCTACCACTCTAGTGCAGAACCTTATCTCTTTATGCCTGGATTATTACAATAGCTTTCTTATTTGTCTGTCTATTTCAGATCTCTTTCCATTCCAATATAATCTTCCATTTAGCCACCAAAATAATTTTCTGAAATTGTAGGTTCAACTAAATCACCCTTCTCCTATTCCAAGAAACTCCAGTGGCTCCCTATCACTCTCAGTAAACTCTCCTGTTTGGTACTCAAAGCCCTTCTGTTCTTTCTTGTCTCCTTAACCCCTTATTCCCTTGTACTATTCCTCTGATTCATGACACTGGATGTTGTTCCATGAACTAGGCACTTTTTCTTCTCCCATTCTTGGAATATGCTTCCCTTCTCATTTTCTCCTACCTTCTTTTCTGGTGTCCTTTAAATTCCTGTCCTCTACCACAAGGTTTTCTCCAATTCCTAGTAATTCTAGTGTCTTCTCTTTTAAAAATTATACCCTATTGATCCTGTATATAATTTGTAATTATTTCTTTGTTGTCTTGCCCATTAATTGTGAGCTCCCTTTTTGCTTCTTTTTATACCCCCAGTGCTTTGCACAGGGCTTGGCATAAAATAGGCAATTAATGTTTATTTACTGATTGAGGATTCCCATAGAGCCCTGGTATGGTTGCAGCAACTAGTCTGAAGAGTTGCAGCAAATAAATTTCTGGGCCTGGAGTCAGGAAGATTCAAATCCAGTGTTATACACTAGCTGTGTGACCCTGGACAAGTCACATAACCTTTGTTTGCCTCAGTTTCATTATCTGTAACATGGGGGAAATGATACCTTCTAGAGTTTTTGTGAGGATCAGATGAGATAATTATTGTAAAGTGCTTAACACACATTAAGTGTTATGTAAATATTAACCAATGGTAATACTAGTTCTACTAGTGCTGCTGCTACTACCACCACTATCACTACTGATGAGAGTACTGACAACATTCTGGGTCCAGAAGCTTTGTCCTTGGTGGAAGGTGGGAAAGATAGTAGGTAACTCCTCAGTCCATAGCTCTTATTGCAGCAGAAGTTATATAGTAAATATGGCACATGCACTTTAAAAAGACCTGAAGTTTGCTTATGGATATGAGCATGACAAAGGTTGCAAGTTGTGAGTTATTGTGATGTGATGTAGCTTTTGTCTTCAATCATAAGCAAACATTATACTCAAATTGGTTCCTATAATATCAATTGCATTTGAACAAGCTTTGAAGTATTAAAAGCTT